>NC_071388.1:208821106-208985054 GCF_022682495.2 Desmodus rotundus | reverse complement strand
AGGGGAGGGGCTGTTTCTCTCGGGCCCTGGGAAAGGACGGCGGAGGGAGGGGAGAGGGAGGGGCGGGGCTGGGGCTGCCGGGGGCGGGGCGGGGAGGGAGGGGAGGGGCTGTTTCTCTCAGGCCCTGGGAAAGGACGGTGGAGGGAGGGGAGAGGGAGGGGCGGGGCTGGGGCTGGCGGGGGCGGGGCGGGGAGGGAGGGGAGGGGCTGTTTCTCTCGGCCCGGGGAAAGGACGCGGAGGGCGGGGCGGGGGCGGGGCTGGCGGGGCAGGTCGCGGAGGAGCTGGCAGGAGCTCCTCCCCGCCCGAGCCCTGCTCCCGCCTCCTCTCCGCAGACCTTGACGAGTGCGCCTCAGGCCCGTGCCTGAACGGAGGCTCCTGTGTCGACCTCGTGGGGAACTTCACCTGCCTGTGCGCAGAGCCCTTCGGGGGACCACTCTGCGAAACAGGTAATGGCCTCAGGCCCCCCACTGGTGAAAGCGCTTTCGGGTCGCCGCCCTTGGTCCCTCACTGCCCGGCTCAGCCCCAGCCTGTGCCCTGAGTGACGGCCGCCCAGTGCGGTGTGAGGCCGAGCGCGGGCCTCCCCCTCCCGGGTGGTTCTCCTTGTTGCGTGCGGGGACGCGGGGACAGTGGCCACTCCCCGGGCCCTGCTCCCACGGGAGACAACTGACCTCCACATCCTTCCTTCGGACCCCAGACCCCAGGCCAGGCGAGGGCACCACCGCGGGAGGCCGTCACTGAGTGTGACAAGACCCGCTAGTTTCCGTCCTGCCTCACGCTGCTTCGAAAGCTGGTTAGGACTCAGCTCGATTGAAAGACCCACTGGGTGCGGCAGCCCACAGAGTAAATCCGGGGCTGCCGGGCGAGGCGCGGCGCCCTTCTCCCCCGGAATCGCTCAGGACACACTAGCAGGTGTGCCGTGTGGTCGTGGCATTTACCGGCCAGGGAGACGCAGCTGGACGGGTGGGGGCGCCGCGTCCTCGGAGGCGGGCAAGGCTGGCGGTGCGGCGCCCTTTGCCGTGCGACGTGGGAGTCGCGGTGGGTGGCTCGGTTCGACCGGCCGGCCGGACGCGTTGGTGCTCCGGAGAGGGGCGGGGCGGGGGGGGGGGGAGAGCAGCGCTGATAGTTGCCTCCCGTGCGCCCCCCACCCGGGACCTGCCCCCGGTTTTTATCTCAGTATCAGTGTGTTTAACTAAACTCTAGTCAGAAACCAGTTAAGTGATTTCAAACGATTTTGCAAAGAAAACATGTTTTGTACAGAAGAATAAAGCAAATGAAAGCAAACTGGAAGAAACAACTGAACCAACATTCTACCCCTGGTATCCGCTCAGTAGCCACATTCCAAGGTACAAACCTTGACATTCTAATCAGATCCAACAAGAAGTTGGCCAAAATTTGTAGATTGTTAAAGAGAGAGAGAGTACCTAGCTGCCTGCTCCTGCCAAGGAGGATTAGCTGTGCTGAGAATTTCCCTCTCACCGCCAGGAACTAGAAAATTAGACAAAATGATGTCTCTCAGCCACTTGACGATGGACTGCACAGGATTGCTGCCCCCAAGAAGCAGGAATGAGATGAGTGGGCCCCGCAGTTGCCTCATTCTGACTGGGGGCAGTTTCCAGCCCACTGTGCCCCGAAGGGTCCAGACTCCAGCAGTCCTGGGCCTCCCAGTTGAGGACACAGAGACTCGAGTTTGGTGGCTGGAATTTGTGGGCAGAATATCAGCGAGGACAGAGCTGCTGGAGGTGGGGGTGAGATCAAGTCCCAAAGCTCTGCAGACACACCCCTTGAGCCTTTGCTCGGTACAGTCCAGGTGGGTGGAGTCTACACGGCTGGGAGCCGGGAGTCAAGCAATCCCTGGCCCTTAGCAGCCAAAGTGGAGGGAGCTCCTGGTACCCAGGTCGGGCCAATACTGTGGAGTCCTCAGTGCAGCATCACCACCTTAGTGGGGATACTCGCTTAGCTAAAGGGGAATCTAACCTGCCCCAGCAATCCAAAACAAAGTTTGAAAGGATCAAACTGATCTCAAGTAATTTAGCCACGTGCCAGAATAAAATCCCGCGTTCTTCAAAGGAATACAACAGAACCCAGAACCCCGAAATATACAATAAAAATTTATCAGGTATACAAAGACGTAATAAAATATGGCCCACAACCAGGAGAAAAGTTGATCAATAGAAACAGTTGCCAGAAATGACTGAGTCAGCGAATATGAATATTTCATGACCTATGATAAATTGTTCTATGTACCCAAGAGTGCTGCGGGAAGAAGACACAGGAGAAGTAGGAGGTAAAAGAGAAACTTCTAGAGATGAAAAATATAATATCTGAATTTTAAAAGCACACTGGACTGCGTTGACTGCAGACTAGACTCTGCAGAAGGAGACATCAGTGAACTTGAAGGCAGAAGTGGACACAAGGCAACGTGCAGCACAGAGTGACACTGAAAGCCAGCTCTTCCGTGATGTGGATGTGCATGGGGCCCCAGGTGGAGGGAAGTGCTGGGTGCCCAGCAAGTAAACGAGGAAGCATTTGCTACATTGATGAAAACTGAAACATATCCAAGAAAATCATGAAGAAAACCACATGAAGCCACATCACGGTGAACTTGCTGAAAACTTCAAAAGCAGCCAAAGGAAAAAGATAGAACCCACATGGAGAAACGGGGTGGCAGCAGCCAACCTATCCAAGGCCAAAGACAGCGGGGCAGCGCCCCTAACACACAGAAAGGAAAACACTGTCACACTGCTTTCAGAAATGAAGGTGAAAGAAAGACTTTTAGACAGAAGAGAACTGAGAGAATTCATCACCTATATATCTGCAGTGCAAGAGATGTTAAAGGGAACTCTTTAGACAGAAGGAAATGGTACCAGATGAAAATCTGGATCCACACCAAGGAATGACCAGTTCTAGAAATAACTTTTCTTGTTATCTTTTAATCTCTTTAAAGGTAATTTTAAAACAAAATAATGATACATTTTGGACTATATAATACATACAGAAATAAGTTATATGACACCAATAGCTTGAAGCAGAGTGTGCCAGCTTTTTCTGCAAACAGCTGGATGTTAATATTTTTGGCTTTCTGGCCGTGCGGTCATAGCCACTCAGCGCTGCCAGTGTACCACCCAGCAGCCAGCCACAGACAGTGCATAAACAGATGGGCACAGCAGAGTCCAAAGAAACTTTGTTCAAAATCAGCATCAGGCAAGATTTGCTCTGTGGGCCACCATTTACCAGCCTCTGGGTAAAGGCAGTATAATGTTGCCAGGTCCTCCATTATGTATGGGGGGCATCTGTGACCCCGAAGAGAGGAAACAGGGACGTCTTGGGGGTGACAGAATGTGCTGATCCCGACTGTGGCGGGGGTCACATAAATCTACACATGAATTAAAATTCATGGAAGTGTACTGCAAACAAAAGCCAATTTTACTATGTATTAATTTAACAGATAAGTTCTGAAACATGAAGAAACTGAACATCGAAGAAACGAAGAGGGAAGCTGGCTTGGCTTCTCTGGAACAAGGAGTACTGCGGGGGACGAAGAGAGACCTTTCCTAATGACAAAGGGAGAAATTCACCAAGAGGCTGCAATGATTCTAAATACACTATTGACGTGAATCAGGACACATGGGGTGAAAGCCAACAGAGGCACAGGAGAAACAGACACTGTCGGTGGAGCAGTCACGGTGGGCACATGTGGACGGCAGTGGGCAGGGGTGGGCCCACCCGGCCCTGTCAGCCAGCCTGGTCGGGCAGATATGCACATGCTGGGTCTCTTCGAGGGCCCAGGGAGCTCTCACCATGATGGGCCATCCTGCTGCCACGAAATAAGGCTCAATAAATTGAAAAAGATTGTGCTATCTGACCATAGCGAAATTAAACTAGAAACGAACAACTGGAAGGTATATAGAAAATCCCAGTATTTTACTAACAGACATGCTTGACCAGAAGCATCTGGAGGCCTCTAGCCTTGCTGGGCCCTTCTCACCCTTGCCTCTCATTCTGCTCATGGAGGAGGGGCAGCTGGAAGGCAGCTTCTAGGAAACAGGCCTCAGGCCCCAACTCCACTTGGCACTGAGAACAGAGGCTAAACCCCTGATGTGTGCTATTGCCCTGGTGACCACTGTCTTTCTTACAGGAAGCCCCCCAATGCCTGACACCTGCCTCTCGGCCCCTTGCCAGAACGGGGGCACCTGTGTGGACACAGACCAGGGCCACGTGTGCGAGTGCCCCGGAGGCTTCATGGGCCCCAACTGCAGGGACAGTGCGTGTGGCCGGGCTGTGGGGCTGCAGGGCTGTGGTTGGGCTAGGGCCTCCCATGGGTGTGCGTGCAAACAGTATGACAGAGAGTGTGTGCAATGGCGGGGGGTGGGGGTGGGGGTGCAGCAGCTCTTACAGGAAGGTTGCCAGGGGCAGGGGAGGGCCCCCCCCCACCCTCCAGCACCCCTACATTGGAGGCTCCTCCCTCTCTCTGTGGCAGGAACCCCTGATGACTGTGAGTGCCGCAATGGTGGCAGATGCCTGGGGGCCAACACCACCTTCTGCCAGTGCCCCCCAGGCTTCTTTGGGCTCTCCTGTGAATTTGGTAGGTGCTCAGAGCTGGGACAGGGAACACCTCGCCTGTCCCTGGCTGTCCTCCAGACCCTGGCTTGGGCCTGGACCAGGCCCCACAGGTGCAGTCCTCAACTGGTGGTTCTGTGACCCCACCCCCACACAGGAGGGAGCTGGCAACAAAAAGGCCTCAACCTGGTCTCCCTGGTGGGGTCACTGGGTCTTGCATGGTCCCGCCCTTGTCAAGGACACAAAGTCCCAGGAAAACCTGAGACAGGGCTTCATCCTTCCCCTGCAGAAGTCACAGCCACGCCCTGCAACATGAACACCCAGTGCCCTGATGGCGGCTACTGCACGGAGTACGGTGGGAGCTACCTGTGCGTCTGCCACACCGACCACAACATCAGCCACTGTGAGAGGGGTGGGGGCAGGGACCAACCTGTGGGCTGGGAAGCTACCCAGAAACCTGGGGGTTGGTGTTGGGGGGAAAGTGGGGGCTCCCTACTGAGGGGCACCAGAGGACCTGTAGTGGGTGTCCTCCCTCCCAGTCCTCTGTTACATGGCCTAGTCTCCGCCCACCTTCCCTGAAGCAGGCTGGCAATGGGAAGGACACCTGGTGGCCGTCCTCCCAAGCCCTTAGCTTAGCTGTGAACATAGGTAACGCATGTGTAATGCAGCAGGTGGTTAACCCACTTGCCGCTAGGGACCTGTCAGTGCATAGCTATCTGCACAGAATGTAATTATGTGAGATGATGATGTCGGTGAACCACAGCCCCGCCCCAGCACCTAGAATTATCCCAGCTTCTGGAATAATTAGGAATAAAAGAAATTCTGGGGAGGGGCCTTAGAGCCTAGCAGGAGGAATCAAGACCCAGCAGTGTATTTTAAGTGGCGAAGGTTCCAGGCAGGGTGTCAGGGTGGCCTTCCCTATTGACATGGGCTCCAGGGCCGCCCTCTGACCCCACAGTGCTGCAGTCACCCTGCGACTCAGACCCCTGCTTCAACGGAGGCTCCTGCGAGGCCCATGAGGACTCCTACACCTGCGAGTGCCCGCGTGGGTTCTACGGCAGGCACTGTGAGAAAGGTGGGGCGTCAGCACCTCGGACAGCACCAGGCAGCCACCCGTGGCCTGCGCCTCCCCTCCTCAGTCTGCTCAAGACTGGGGCCCTCAGAATACACCTCGTTTCCTGCTCAGTATTTTTCCAAATAGATTTTAGAATTATTGATTTGAAAAAAGTCCCCTAGGATTTTATTAAGTCTAATTCAACGTAGAGAACGTTGACAACATTTGGCTACTGGAAAGTGTAACTACTCTTCCCCCAGTGCCTTCCAGATGTCCTTGTCCTCGCCAGCGCCCCTGGACTGTCCCTTTCAGGCCCCCAGAACTCCTTGTTCAGAGCCTGGAGGGCTATCCTCCTGGGGCACAGGCAACTGCGCCACCAATATCCCCTGCAGCCCTCCCACTCCCTTGCTTGGGGAGACTCCACCCGAGACCTGGTTGGACTTACCTGGAACCCTGTCCTGCTCTCGCAGTGGCCCAGGGGACAGGTCCCTGGTACCCTGACCCATGGAACCCCCCCAGTTCTCCCTGTAGCGGCAGAGGCCCCACCACTCAGTTCTTCACCCTGACAAAGGTGTCCCACAGGGACACGGGGGCGGGGGGGGGGCTGCTGTCAGGACAGTGTGGCTGGAGTGTGGACAGGCACCCTGTGAAGCGTGGGGGTGCCTCGGGGTGGGGGTGGGGAGATATAAGGGCTGTGCACGGTGGGCAGGTCCCCCTCCTGCTGCACCGTGCCCCCCATGAACATCAAGGAGGTGGAGGGGCTATCCCTGGGCGTAACTCAAGGTTGGAGACAGATATGCCCCTGGACTGGCACCTTTAAGTATGTGTACGCACAAGCACAAGCCCTGGGACATGAGCTCCTGGTGCTGGGGACACACAGGGCGGGAGGCCCCTGAGGCCTCGATGTCCTATGGGAAGGAGAGTGCTGCATTTGCTGCACTGTGGGTTGGCTTTCCAAGAGAAGGGCCAGTGGTCCCAGGGCCTTGGGTGGAGGAGAGAGATTGGGTGGGCAGAGGCCCTGAAATGGAGTGAGGGTCTGCAGATGGGCTTGGTCCTTGATGCTCCCAGGCCTGCAGGGCCCACGCATGCCCAGGGACTAGGAAGACATGAGGGGGCACCGTGGGCTGTCGGTCACCCACCTCCAAGTCTCTCTCTGCACCTCCACAGCCCGGCCACGCCTGTGCAGCTCAGGGCCCTGCCGGAACGGGGGCACGTGCAAGGAGGCAGGCGGCGAGTACCAGTGCAGCTGCCCGTACCGCTTCACCGGGAGGCACTGCGAGATTGGTGCGGCCCCAGGCTAGGAATGGGGTGGGGGCTAGGGACCCTGGCCTGCCACCATGTCTGCTTGTCAGGAGTGTCCCTGTGAAGGCCCTCAGCTCTGGGATGTCCAGGACCAGGGGAGGGGCAGCGGTAGTGGGCATGTGACACCTGACCCTAGTGATGCCTTCTGCTCCCAGGGAAGCCGGACTCGTGTGCCTCAGGCCCCTGTCACAATGGCGGCACCTGCTTCCACTACATCGGCAAGTACAAGTGTGACTGTCCCCCAGGCTTCTCCGGGCGGCACTGCGAGATAGGTATGGTGGACATAGCCCAGCTGGAGACCAAAAACGGGCCCCAGCAAGGTTGGCCCAGGCTGGGGTTAGGGGGCAGGTGGGGGTACCCCAGTGCAGTCCAGAGGCCAGTGTGCAGGACAGTGATGGGTGATAGTGACCCTGTGACCTTGCAGCCCCCTCCCCCTGCTTCCGGAGCCCCTGTGCAAATGGGGGCACCTGCGAGGACCTAGGCACAGATTTCTCCTGCCGCTGCCGAGCAGGGTACACAGGACGCCGGTGCCAGGCAGGTGAGGGGGCAGAGGGGGCAGGGGGGATTGGACACAAGAGTCTTCCTAATCCTGGAAGAGCAGAGGACAGTAGGAAGGGGGTGCAGGGGACGGAGGGGAAGAAAGAAAGCAAAGCTCTGGGAAGCCCATCCTGGAGGTCAAGGCACCTTTGCCGTGGGATGGGCAGCATGGGGAGGAGGGGTCCCGGGCCCTGTGGCCTAATGGACAGAGGGCAGAGTTGTGGGGCTGGCAGTGCCCTGCGGTGCAGATGGATGGCTGTGTCCTTGCAGAGGTGGACTGCGGCCGCCCTGAGGAGGTGAAGCATGCCACGCTTCACTTCAACAGCACTCGGCTGGGCTCCCTGGCACTGTATTCATGTGACCAAGGCTACAGCCTGAGCACCCCCAGCCCCGTCCGGATCTGCCAGCTGCAGGGCATCTGGAGCGAGCCTCCCCAGTGCCATGGTGATCTGCGGGCCCTTGCGGGTGGGCGGGCGGGCCAGCGGGCACTGTGGTGAGGGCCATACCCGGGGTGGAGGAGCCCAGGGGTGCATTTCTGACCCTGGCCATGCCCCTGCTCCCTTTGTTCTCCTCCTGGAGAAGTGAGGCCGTAACCCAGGTGACAGTGGGGGTGGCCAGCGCTAGCTCTGCTCTGGACCTTTCACTAAGGGCTCCCCATCAGAGCAGCAGACTCTGCAGACCAGGCAGAAGAGGCTGGGAGGGAGGGGCCCAAGGTTGGGGCTCAGGCCATGCCTCCCGCTCTGGGTCCTTCCAATAGATACCCCTAAAGCATAAGGACACAGCAAGACAAGGTGTGGGGGAAATTAGGTGAATGCCAATCAAAATATAGTGGGTGCAGGTGCATTACCCTCAGACAAAATAGACTGTAGACAGAAAGCATCATTACGGATGGGGAGGGTCTCTCTCCAATTCACCAAGAAGATACAACTGTTATAAACATTCAAACATCAAATACAACAGTCTCAAAATATACAAAGCAAAAATGAACAGACTGAAGGAAGAAACTGACAGGTTCACCATAATATGGGGAAAGTTTGAGTCTCCTCTCAGTTCAGGTTAAGGAGCAAAATTAAATCAATCAATCAGCAAAAGAAGGTTTGAACAATATAATTAGCAATTTGAACTAATTCATTCTCTGAACACACAAAAAATTAGTTAAGAACAAGAAGATAAATGTTTAATTCTCTTTGTTTAGGTATTTTTAAAGATACTGAAATAGCTCATAAATCAAAGAGAAATCACATGGCTAGTAAACATATTGTTTAAATGAGTAATAATGATCACTTTCTATGTTGAAACATGTGATGCAGCAAAAGCCATGCTTTGTGGGAAATGTATAGCCTTAAACACACATATTAGAAAAGTTCAAAATGAAAGAACTCACTGTCTGACTCCAGAAGTTAAGAAGACGACACGTGACACTAAGGAAGGGAGAGGAAGGAGGTGCCACAAGCAAGAGCCACAAGTAATAAAACAAATCAAAGCCACAATGGACGAGATAAACAGCACTGGCCTTAGTTCTTTGACGAGCTCACTAAAGGGGACAATTCTCTATCCAGACTGACCAGGAAAAGAGCACGAATTTAAATCTCTACGAGTGACGCAGGTGACAGCCATAGACACACCAGAGATTAAAAAGTTAAGGGAGCACTAATGACCAGTCTACACAAATTTGAATCCTTAGAAGAAATGGATATTACATACATAGAAAATACAACTTACCAAAAGTGACTCAAGGAAGTTTAGAAAACCTACATAATTCTATAACTATTTAAAGAAATTGAAGAAGCATTTTCCCACAAAGAAACACCAGGCCCAAACAGGAACATCCTACCATACAGCCAAGAACAGACCATCGCAGCATTAGGCAGGCTTTTCCAGAGAGTGGGACGTGAAGAACATGGAGCAGCCCCTTCTAGGAGGCCAGCGTAATCCTGAACCAACATCAGATATGGACAGTTGGAGGGAGTAAAATTATGGGTCCATAAAACATATGAACAGAAATGCAATTCAACCGTCTACCAAGACTAGACACACCACTATCAAGTGGGCTTGCGGAAAGAATGGTTTGATACTAGAAAAATCTATATTAACCAACTGAAGAAGGAAAATCATAAGAATCTCAACAAATGCACAATAAGCATTTAACAAAATTCATGCCAATTCATGAAATAAAGTCTTACCCGACAAGGAATAAAAATGTACCTCCTTATCCAGATAAAAATAAGAGGAGGCACACACACACACACCTCTAGGGCCAAATGGTGGTAAAAAATGCTTTATTGGGGGGAAAACGTAACAGAAGGGGCAGAGCCCACGTGACCCCCAGGTGCTTGCTACCCTACAGAGAAGTGCACGTAGGCCAGGCATAGCTCGAATGGTCACACCACGTGAGCAGGACAGTGACATTCCACGTACTTACACAGGAAACGGTTCAGGCTGCAACCAGAGAGCGTGGAACAGAGTCTCCTGATCCTTCTTACGAAGGAAGCTCATCTGGAATTCAAACGCAGTTCTTCTGCGCAACTGACTCAGACATGCTGAGCTACAACAAGGGAAGGAAATTAGTGTCTGAGATAATTTACTTATGTCTCTTCTCAAACTTAGAATAAATGTGATCCTAAATAGAGAAATATACCCCTTAAAACAGGAGCCCATTATTACTAGGTCTAACCAGTATTATATTGGAAGTACTAGCCAATGTGATGAAGTAAGAAAAAAATATTAATGCCACGAAATGCTAAAGGAGGAGGTAAAAGTGCCAGTGCTTGCAGCTGATATGGTTATTGTTAGTCTACAGGCAAACTACTGAAAAATGATAGGAAATGTAACATGTTCAGTGGATATAGGTTATAACAAAATTAATTGCATTTTTATATATCTACACTTATTTAATGATAAAAACACGTATACAGAGAAGAATCAATGAAACCAAAATCTGGTTCCTTGGGAAGTCAGTGAAATACATAAGCGTCTAGTAAGACCAATCAATAAAAAAAGAAAAATTGGCAATATCAGAATGACAGAAGAGGTATCACTAAAGATCCTACCAATGTTTAAAGGACAACAGGGGGTATTGTGACTTTAGGTCAAGATACCTGACAACCCAGAAGAAGTGATGAATAAGGTGTTCAAGGGAAAGACACAAATTATCAGAACTGGCAGAAGAAGAAATAGGAAATAGGAATATCCCTTATTCATATTTATAATTTACAAATTTGTTTAATTTGTAATAAAAAGCTTCCTGCAAAGAAAATGGCAGGACCAGATTTTCAGAACACTAGTGGGTTTCGTCAAGCATTTAGGAAAGGAGTAATACCCTGTATGAGTTCTCTAGAAAACACAGAAGGAAGGAGCATTTCTCTACTGATTTTATGAGACCAAAACCAGACAGAGACATTACAAAAAGTGAAGTTACAGATCAGAACACATTCCTTATGACATAAATGCAAAAACCCTAACAAAGTATTACTAAATGACACCCAGCACCATGTGAAAAAGATAACGCATCAGGCCTAGGCTGGTTTGACGTGTGAATATCAATCAGTGTAATTTATCATCTTAGGAGAGAAAAGAGAAAACCATACAATCACCTGAACAGATGCAGAAAAATCATTTGACTGAACTCAACTATTATTAAAAATTCTTAATAAACTAAGAGTAGAAGAGAATTTCTTCAATCTGATAAAGGGCACCCACGAAAAACCAAGAGCCGACAAAACAGCTAATGGTGAAAGGCTTTCTGCCATCATCAGTAATGAGGTGAAGGGCCTTGCCACTGCTCCCAACGTGATCCTGGACCCTAGATGGGCCACACACAAGAAGGGGAAATAAAAGGCGTATCTACTAAAAGGGAAGGAGTAAAGAGGACACAATCATGAATGTAGAAAATCCTAAAAAGATTCTACAAAAGAAGCCATAGCTAATAAGTGAATTCAACTAGATCACAGCAGACAGTCAATACACGGAACCAATTACATTTTCAGATTCTAGCAGTGAACTCTTGGGAAAGGAAATGAAACAAAATTATATAATAGTATCAAACACATGAAAAACTTCCATGTGTGAAATTCATTATGGACATACATGTAAAACTATAAATGTCTCTAAAAAAGCATGAGAAAATCTTCACACTGTCTGGAATAAAATGGACATGCACTCGGGAAAACGTTACACTGGTTTCCCACTTCTCACCATACACAACGATTAATTCCCTTGGGAATTAAGGGTTTAAACGCTTTTTTAACCATATATTTTTGTATGGAAAATATAGGTAATTCTTTGGCCTTGGGCTAAGGAAAGATTCCTTAAGCAAGGGAAAAAAAAGCATTAACTATAAAAGAAAAAAATGGACAACATGCTGTGTAAAAATTAGGAACTTAAATTCATCAGCCTTAAAGAAGAAAGTGAAATATAAGCTACAAAGCACTTTCAAGAACATATAGAGAACACTATGAATCAATGAGAAACAATGAACCCAACAGGAAATTTTGCAAAACACATGAACAAGCATTTCATGGGAGAGGGGTACATAAAGCCATCAAATGTAGACAATGCAGCAACCACCCAAATACAAATCAAAAACACACCGATGTGCATGCAGTTGGCCACACTTCCGGGTCAAGGAGGCCCGTGTGTTGGGGAGGATGTGGAGCCACAGGGTTTATGAGAAAGTGTGAACTGTTCGAGCACCTTGAAAACCACGTGATGATTTGCCCATCAAGCTGAATGTTCATATACACTGTGTCCCAGCAACTCCACTTCTCAGTGCACTTCTAAGAAGAGCACGCACATCCACACCAGGAAGCAAGAAAGAAGACAAAAAGAAACTTTTTTTTTTTTTGCAATACCAAAAACTCTAGAACCAACCCAAATACACACCAAACAAGGATCGATAAAGTATGGTACAATCACACTGTGGAATATTATATAGCTGTGAAAAGGAGAGGCCCACAGCAACAGGGAAATGACTTGTTAACATAGTGCGGACACAGGAGAGAACATCTGCCACGATATCCTATCAATAGACTTCACAAATAGCAAAAGCAGAGCAAGTACAGTATTGTTTAGGCAATTCATAAAACTTAAGTTTAAAGAGGCATGGAGATGAGAGCCACAGAAATTTGTGCCACACAACGCAGGGAAGTACCTGTGACCTCAGGGGCCTGTCGGTATTCTAGCGCCCAGGTTGGGTGCAGGCCCAAGTGTCATGTCATTGCCATTTATTCACTTACATGTTAAGCATTCAAATTAAACTTTTCTAAATTGAACATTTTGAATTCAGGAGCACAACTCCCAGTTTCAGAAAATCCAGGATGAATACTTTAAAGCAAAGGACTCGATCCCATTTCATTGGTTTTATACATGATTGTTATTTATTGAATTGGCAAGATTGGGCCCATCCACCTGGAGCTGTGGGATTGAGTCCCCTCAACAGCATTATCCAGGGACAAGGCCCAGCACCGAGTCCCTGGTCTGCTGTGTGCATGCCCCTCCCATCATGGGTGCCCTCCCTGGAGTCTGCCATCTCCCAGTGCCACAGGGATGTCACAGTCCACCCAGATCCTGGGAACAAACTCACTTATGGCCATCCTAACTTGGCTTCAAGCCACTGCCTCTAATAATGGCAACATTGCTTTATTCTCGGGTCTCTCCTGGCGCTTGCAACCTGGGTGTGCCTCTCTCCCAGAAATTGACGAGTGCCAGTCCCAGCCGTGCCTGCATGGGGGCTCCTGCCAGGACCGAGTCGCCGGGTACCTGTGCATTTGCAGCCCAGGCCGTGAAGGAGCCCGCTGTGAGTTGGGTAAGATGGCCCGGCCCTCACCACAGGGCAGCAGCTCCAGCAGCCTGGCCATGGTGTGAGGCACAGCGGTCCCCCTCTTGTGGTCACCTGCCCCAGCCACTCCTCTCCCTAACTGGGCCCTGCCCACTACCAGAAGGCCGCTGCCAGCTCTCTCCACCTACCCGGGGAGATTAGGAGTTCGGCTGGCAAATGCTAACTGACCTCTTCTGCTCTTGCAGACTCTGGCACAGGGGCAGACAAGATGGGGCTTGGAGAGGTCAGGTCACAGTCCTGATGCCCAGCTGATGTGCCAAACTGGTAGAGGGAGTGGGGAGTACCAGGTGCACTGTGAGGCAAGCCCTGCCCACCCCTGCCGCCTGTGTGGGGCTCTGAGCCTCAGGGAAGGCCAGGCCTGGATGTCCAGTCAGGGCCCCTGCAGAGCCTGAGCAGTGGGAGCAGCTTGGGGTGGGGGCTTTGTGGGGCTGGCAGTGGAGCGGGCAGGTGTGAGGCAGAAGCCTGACAGTCGTGTAAGCCTGTGTAGGCCCCTGTAGGGCCCTGTAGGCCCCTATAGGCCCCTATAGGCCCATGCAGCCCTATGTCCTGTCTCTGGGGACAGACAAGTGCAGAAATGGAGGCTCCTGCAGGGACCTCCCAGGGGCCTTTGGGTACCAGAGCCCCGCAGGCTTCACAGGAGTCCACTGCAAGACAGGTGGGGGCTATGCATGGGTGGGTCCCAGGCACCTAGGTGCTTACCTATACTTGTGACACCTCAAGACACCCCAGGAAAACCTGTCTTCTACAAGCACAGACCCTGGGCCTTCAGAGAGCACAGGGGAGAGGCAGCCCTCGAGGCCCTGCTGGACAGGTCCCCTGGGGGGGTAGGACCCCAGGGGTGAGGAGTGAGGGGTGGGCCAAGTGCCTGCCAAGGGTGAGGGAGCCTTCACCCCACAGGGCCCATGCCACCCCTGCCTGGCCTCTCTCCTCGCCACCCCTTCCCTTCTTCCCGCTGTCCTCTCCTCCCTCCCCCAGACACCCCCTTGCCGCTCGGGCCCACTCTCTGGGTGTTCTCCAGAGGTGGACGCCTGTGACTCCAGCCCCTGCCAGCACGGAGGCCGGTGCAAGAACAGCGGCGGGGCCTACCTGTGTGTCTGCCCAGAGGGCTTCTTCGGCTACCACTGCGAGACAGGTGGGGGCAGAGCCCGGATGCCCATCCCCCGCCACCCCTGGATGGCTGGGCTCACTGCAGTCCCAGGGCCCGCGCAACCACCATTCCCCACACCTTGGATAGTTGCCCCATCAGCCTGTGGCAGAGCCTCCTGCCTCCCAGGAGGGGCCTGCCCTGACGACCCAGACCACTGATACGCGCCATCCCCCCTCCACTCCCTGCCCTTGGGGTTGTCTCATCCAAACCTCCCCCACTCATGGTCACGCCACCCTCCTAGAATAGGCATGTCCTTCAGGGCGGGCACATCCCTAGTCCCTGCTGGGCCTGGCTGGCAGCACTCAGCTGTACAGGGTGGGTGGGGCTCCTAAGGACAAGGTCTGTAACCCAGGACTGCAGTACACAGGAGCCTGCCTGGGGACAAGCACAGGGACACTGTCTGTGTCCAGGCCTGGGGCAGGCAGGGGCCTTGGAGGACAGGGCAGCGGCTGTGACAGTGACCAGTGACTTGCTGTGTGTTTGCAAGTGTTCACTGGGGCAGTGCTGGGGACTGCAGGCTCTGCCCTGGCCTGGGACCTCAGGTCCACAAGGGCACCTGCGGCTACAGTGTAGAGGGAGGCCATGGAAGGGCCAGAACTGTGCCCCCCCACCCCAATTCACTGCCCGCCAGGGCACCCCAGCTCTGGGCCACAGCAGGATGGCCTGGCTCAGAGTCCAAAGGCCATGCCTGCTGGGTCTCTCGTGGGCCCTGCCCCCCCCATCCTGGAGTGTTCCCTTTCCTACTCCCACCTCCCACACCTGTCTGACAGCACCACTGTGCCCACCCTCAAGCACACCCACGCAGGAACAACCTGGTCCCCCAGGAACAAGGCCCAGGCCACAGTGGGGGGACAGGGGGCCTGGCCACACCCCAGAGCTCACTGCTGCTTCCCCCTCCCCCAGTGAATGATCCCTGCTTCTTCAGCCCCTGTGGAGGCCGCGGCTACTGCCTGGCCAGCAACGGGTCCCACAGTTGTACCTGCAAAGTGGGTTACACGGGCAAGGACTGTGCCAAAGGTGAGACACAAGGGCACCAACATGGTGTGCTGGAGGCTTCCCTCTCCTCTCAGGGGGCAGCAGATACCCCAGAGGACAGGGCAAGGGTCCAAGGACTTCCCACCAAAAGGGCAGAGCATCTAAACAGTTGCTTACCCAGGCTGTGCCCGAGAAGCAAGGAGGGCTCATGAGCCCCGGCGGCTTAAACACGGTCACGTGTGCACTCAAGCCCTCCCAGAGCAAGGGCCAGAGACCAAAATGAAGGGGTCCCCCACGACGTCAGGAGCATGTCCCCACCAGCAGTGCCCACGTCTGCACCAGGGTAGCCAGGCCCCAGAGTCACTGGGCTAGGCACCACCTTGGGGGGCCGGGGCTTCCATGGCTGACAGCTGACCACCCCCTTCCCTTGTTCTTGACCGAAACCCTGAAGAGCTCTTCCCACCAACGGCCCTCAAGGTGGACCGAGTGGAGGAGAGTGGGGTCTCCATCTCCTGGCGCCCACCTGAAGGCCAGGCCGCCAGGCAGATGCTAGATGGGTACGCGGTCACCTATGCTTCCTCTGATGGCTCCTTCCGCCGCACTGACTTTGTGGACCAGAGCCGCTCCTCACACCAGCTCCGGGCCCTGGCAGCAGGCAGGGCCTACAACATCTCCATCTTCTCGGTCAAACGAAACACCAACAACAGGAACGACATCAGCAGGCCCGTGGCACTACTCGCCCACACGCGTGAGTCTGCCCAAGCGCTGTCTGCCCCAGACACAGGCCAGGCACAGAGGCAGGAGGGGGACAGGCTGGGGGAGGATGGGGGAGGGGGATTGCTCCCTGAGAAGGTGCCCAGGCAGCCAGCCCATGCGTGGGGGGCTGAGGGATAGGCCAGGTGTCAGGAGGCCACCCTGACACTGCTGCTGCTGCGGAGGGGGTAGCGATGGGGAGGGATGGTGAGCCACGTGGACAGCAGGGAGGGCTGTCATGGGGTAGGGCAGCAGGACGTGGTGGGGGTGCCTAGGGATGGTGGAGAGCACTGGGGAACGCGGCCTGGGTGGGGAAGGGGCTGGCTGCTAGGGGCTGAACGAGGAGAGGGCTCGTCTGGAGCTTGGCTTTAGGAAGAAGTGCTTTTGAGGCTGCTCAATAAGGGGTTTGTCAGGAAAAGGCACCTGGGAGGAAGAGGCTCCCCTCCCCCCATCAGAATGGGGGTCTCCACCAGGATACTAAGGTGGGGCAGGAGGTACCATGGCTCACTGGAATAGGACACTGCGGCATGCATACCGGTTCCCTTGTCTGGATCCGGACCACACCCAGCCCCTTCCTTGGGTTGTGGAGCACTTTCCTGGCCTCAGGCAATAGGCCCAGCCCCACCCAGTCAGCCAGAGAAAGACAGGGAAGAGTCAGACTCAGCAGATGATGGGAGGGACCCTGCCCCTACCCACTGGCCTCTGGTAGAGTTGGCTGGCCCGAGCAGCCCCCCAGGCAGGGGCCTGGGGAGTGTCTACCTGACCAAGTCCCCACTGTGGCCGAAGGACCCACGCAGCAGGGATCGGCGGGCTGCTGCCTCGCTCAGCACCTCTCTGACTCCCAGCACCTCCCTAAGCGCCCCCAGGAGTGAGGAGGCGCTGGTGAGGCTGAGCAACACTCTGCCCCCCAGGACCCCGCCCCGTCGAGGGCCTTGAGGTCACCAACGTGACGGCCAGCGCCATCTCCGTGCGGTGGGTTCTGCACAGGACCCGCCATGCCACCGTCAGCAGTGTCCGCGTGTCCATCCGCCGCCCTGAGGCCCCAGAGGAACAGTCCACCGATGTGGACAGGAGTGTGGACACGTTCACATTTGGGTGAGGGGCTGACCAGTCTCCCTCTCTCCCTCCCGGCCCTCCTGTCTACCTGGCACCTGGCCGTCCATGCTGGGCATGGCCATCCTCAGCCCCAAGCTCACTCTGCCTCCTCCCAGGGCTGCTACATGGGGGTTTAGAGGTCCCAAAAGGTCAGGGACACCCTGAAACCTGGGGCAGTGTCTTCCTGCACAGAATGAGGCAGACTGACCTCCTGGAGGCCAGCCCAGTTACACAGATGCCCTGAGAGGGAAAGAACAGGCAAGCGAGGCATTCAAACCTTCAGCTAAGCACATAATCTTCTTGTGCCCAGTTATTACAAGTAAACGACAAGAACAATGAAAACTCAAATGAACTGCTGATTGAAATAACCCCTTTCACGACCCACATGGGGTCTCAGGCGCAAGGCCCCTTGGGGTCAGGTGTACGACGGAGCCCTGGTTTGTTCCCACCCTGCGTGGGCAGACGGTGCTGGACGACAAGAGAGTGAGGAAGGGGGCTAGCTGCCAGTGTCCAGGGAGGGATGGCCATGGCCACACAGTGCCCTGGGTTCAGGGGCCTGCAGAGCAAACACAGGCGTGGCAGAGGAGACTCCCATCCAGTGACTGCCTCTGACGACAGGCGTCCAGGTGGGCTAAGCAGGACAGTACAGCAGTGTGCAGCCCGAGCAGGTGGGGGGCCAAGGTCACGGGAGGGGTGTGTGGAGTGCGGGTGCCACATGTGCGGGGCCACGTCCCTGTGCACCCTTTGACCTATACCCACACTTGAACATCTCTAATCTGCACATTTATCAAGACTGGCTTTTTCCAGCCATGCTTGTTGTCTCCAACCAGATGGTCGTCTGTGCTGGAGACGAGACTCTGGTTCCCTTAAGTGTTGCTGTGACTTTTCTTGATTCGCATCCTGCCCACTTCCAAAGAATGATATGACTATGTTGGGGTCCCAAGACCACCCCTGGCTCGCTGGGAGGTCTCCCAGGATACAGCCGAGGCCACATGCACAACTGACCCTTGACAGAGAAACGTCACCACACACAGGAGGGGAAGAGGCCCACAGGGAGAAGTAGGGGTGCGGCGTGAGTTCCCAGAGCCCCCTGCCCCCCGTGGAGCCAGCAGCTGTGAGGACACATGTGAGGAGGGGCCTGTGGGAGACGTGGTGCCCAGGGTTGTGGGCCTGGGCCCAGGTGCCTCTACCTGGGGAAATTCCAGGCTCCAGGAGGAGGCATGAACCACCCTTCGAAGAAACTGTAGGGGCAGTGAGGCCTCCTGGGAATTTTAGCCACAGGCCCCTTTGCTGTCTGAAGACAAGCCTGCACCCCCTTGGCTTCTTGCTGCACCAGACAGCATCTTTCCGCCGAGGAGCACCCGGGTCTCAAGCCACAAACCTGCCCTCACAGAGGCCACTGGGGCCATCAGCAGCAGGGCCACCCACAGCCCTGGTCACACCTGCTGTGGAGGAGCCACAGTCCAGGGCAGAGCTGGACATGAAGCTCGAAACCATCCTGTCCTCTCTCTGCAGGGCTCTGCTGCCCGGAAGGAGGTACACCATCCGGGTGTCCGCCCTCAGCGGGCTTGGGGGGCAGGAGCACTCCACTGAGAGCCTGGCCTCCACCCCACTGCATGTGTGGACCCGTGAGTATACAGTGTGGCCGTGCACGTGGGCAGGGTCCTCGGGGGCTCTCCCCCCACCCTGCTCCATCCTCCCCAGAGGCCACGACACCAGAGCCACAGCCCTGGCTGCGCATGCCCCACATGGCGGCATGCCCCACATGGTAGTGTGCCCAGCACTCTCATCCCCTCCTGCGAGGATGACCTTCACACCCAATGGCTCTTGAGCTCCTCACAAACGGAGTCACTGAGCGAAGGGCCAGAGAAGCCTCGGCAAGGATGCCGCACTGTCTACTCTGTGGAGCTCCATGGTGTCTCCCGGGGAGCAGACCAGCCCTCACTGTCCCTCCCTCCCCAGTCCATGGGTCAGGAGGGTACCATGCTGTCAATGGTGAACATGCGAACCAGGTGGGGGACAGGGACAAGTGTCTTGGTGAGAGGGAAGGTGTGAGCAGGGCCCGGCCAGATGGGGCAGGGGGTCAGCCCAGGCTTAAGTCCTCACTTGGACCCTGCGTGCTGGGGCCTACGCCCCTTACCTGCATCCCAGGGGAAGGGGTGTGTGGCCAGGCTCAAGCATGTTGGAAGTTTCACACAGGAGGGGATGCTGATGGTGAGCAGGCTCAGGGCTTTGCTGCGTGCTCGTGGGTGGCACTGTGGGGGTGACTCTCAGGGCAGGAGGAGGTGCTGCAGGTCCCTCCCAATCCTTCAGGGCCACAGCAATATCTACGGTAACTAAATCTGGCTTCAAATGAGGCTTCAGCAGTCTGTGTCAGATCTTTAAACTGTGTCCTGGGCACGCAACCCCATCAGTCCCCTTCACCTCCCTCCCCTCTCCGTGCCTCTTCTAGGGCCTCTGCCGCCAGCAAACCTGACTGCTGCCCGAGTCACGGCCACCTCTGCCCATGTGGTCTGGGATGCCCCCGCTCCGAGCACTTCCCTGGAGGCATATGTCATCAACGTGACCACCAGCCAGAGCACCAAGAGCCGCTACATCCCCAATGGGAGGCTGGTCTCCTACACGGTGCGGGACCTGCTGCCTGGGCGGCGGCACCAGCTCTCGGTGATGGCCGTGCAGGGCACTGAGGGTGGCGAGCTGCACAGCGAGCCTGCACACCTTTACATCATCACCTGTGAGTGCAGGACTGCAGGCCCAGGGTGGCTGTGTGGGCCACCTGTTCCCCAAGACCCTCACCCGGCATGACCACACTGTCCAAGGGACATCAGACAGGCAGCCTAGAACAGGACCGTGTTAACATGGGAGAGCTCGTTTGTGAAAAGAAGTGGGTTCACACAGTTGGTGCTGGGCCAGCACAACAGGACTTGGAAAAGGAGCATTTTGCTCCCCACCTTGTGCCGTCCACCCCTGTGGACCCCAGACGGGTTGAGTAGTGATCACAGGGCATCACTGAAAACAGGTGCTGAGAACGGGCAGTGTGGAGGGCCCAGGGGGCAGCCTTGCAGCCAGGCTAACCACGAGGAGTCACTAGACAGCAGCAGGGGAAACAGGCCAGGACAGGCACAGGAAGGGGGTGCGGCTCAGGAGTGGGAAGGCTCCAAAGGGCCATACTAAGGATGTAGGCCCACCCCCAAATGCACAGAGGTCCCTCAGGTCCCACCGGGGTCCTGCAGGGCCCTGCTCACTCTTTAAAGCTTCCTCAAAGTGCTGTGGAAGGTGGTGTGTCTGAGCAGGCAGCCTGCCCGGAGAGTCAGACCTGGCTCCGCTCCAGGTGCACCTGCTGGTGCAGCAGGGCAGGTTGGCCCCTCTGTGAGCCGGCCAGACGAGGGGGAGTTCCCAGGGGAGGGGAACTGAATCACGTAGTTAGGGGACATGGTTAGGTGACAAGAACCCACAGAGCAGCCACACCACTACTCTCAGGGCAAGTGTGGAGTAGGGCTGCAGCGAAGGGAGTCCAGTGGGTAGAGTCCTGGCCCCACCCCAAAGGTGGGGAACCTGGGCTCAGGGTGGGGGCCAGGACCAGCCCCTCAACATGGCCCATCAGTGTCTGCTCCCCAGCAGGAACTGCCCGAACGCTGTGGTTCCTCCTTGGGGGCAGTGGGCTCCAGGGCTTCTCGGCCACAAAGCTGCCATTGGCCACAGGGGCAGTCCGGTCCCCTCAGTTCCCTCTGGGCATTGGGGCGGTGGGGCGGGGTGAGGCAAACGGAAGCCCCAGACCTGTCTTACATGGGCAACACCCCCCCCATGTCACCTGCTGTCACTCTCAGCCCCCAGGGACAGTGCTGACAGACGCTGGCACCGGGAAGGACCCCATCCACGGGTGCTCAGAAACAGACTGGCCCCTGGGCGCCTTCCAGAGCTGCGTCTGCTCAACGACCGAGGGGCCCCCGAAATGCCAACCCAGGCCCCCAGGTACACACCTCAGCTATCAGCACCCCCAGGGTCACCTAGTGCAGCCCCAGGCACGGAGCTCTACATGGTAACCCTGGTGACTTCACCAGCAGGTTCTCGGAGCTGGTGGACGGCAGAGGACAAGTGAGTGCCAAGCTCAGTGGCTCCCCTGGCCAATCAGTCCCCGTGAGACCACGTGAGTACCTCACTCAACCCTAGTGGCCTCATTGCCACCCACCTGGCCCCAGCGCAGGATGGCACCAGAGACCCTGGGCTATGGGGCCAACACACAGTGTCCATGCCCCTGGAGTCACAGGGGCTTTCCCAAGGCAGCCGTGTTGGTGAGGGTGCAGGCTGTTGGCCGGGCACATCGCAGGACAACAGTGAGGGTGTTAGAAGCTTCGCGGGCCAAGCCGGGGCCTGAGCATTGCTGGGGAGCACAGACAGGAGGGAGTGGCTAGGTCGGAGGTGCCGCCACTCAGAGTAGCCCTTAGACCAGCAGCACCAGCCCGTGCGGTAGGACTCTGCCGACAAGGAGTAGACGACAGGCATGCACAGCGTGGTCCCAGGAGTTCACAGCCTACCTTGTTGAGGTCATGACCCAGGTCAGGAGCAAAGCCTTTGGGTTTAGGTCCTGCTGGGCCCGAACTAGTGGGGCCACCTGCAGCACCCACTGTGCCTCTCTCCCCAGCCCAGAGGCACAGGGCGTGAGTGACAGGTCCAGATGCCCTGGCCCCTCACACCTGGCGTAGCAGGGCCCCCCACCCTGAAATCCAGATGGGGGAGGTCCACAGGCTCCCCAGGCAGCGCCCTCAGCACCAAACCAGTCCCACCCTCAGAGAATTCTCTGGCAGACAGCCTCATCACCACCCAGAGAGAAGTCTCCACCAATGACAGCATTCCCAGGCAGAGGAACAGTGTGCACCAGGGAGCGATGAGGGAGGGCAGGGTGTCCACAGCCCGTGGTGACCAGGATGAGGGAGGGTGCAGGCAGGGAACTGCAGAGAAGCTGACTTGCAGTAAGGGGTGGCCAAGTGCACAGATACGAGGTGGGAGGAGGTATCATCGCCCCCCAAGAAACTGAGGGTGGCAGGAGAGGAGAGGAGAGTTGGAAGGATGCTTGGAAGGCTGGGGCCAGGAGGTCAGGCAGGAGATCGAGCCCTGCCTCAGGCCACTGGTGACCTTCACTGAGAAGCTTCGGCTGGGGTGGCAGTGGAAGCTGGTCCCTGAAGAGGGTGGGCAGGAGCTGAGGGCTGGGCCTGAGGAAGAGTAGGTCCTATGGGAGAGAGCGCCAGCCTATGGGTTCTGCACCCAAGTTGGGGAGCCGGCAGGTAAGTGAATGTCCTGCTCCCACCAGGGACAGCCCTTTCTACCCCCCACCCTGGGAGAGAAGCAGCTCAGGAAGGCAGCCCAGGGACAGCCCTGGGCATGAGGCAGCAGGCCGTGTGGGCAGCAGGCCGTGTGGTCAGCACTGCGGGTCCTGGTTTCTCCTAGAACCCACGGTGCTGGTGCAGCTAGAAGACACCCCCGAGCAGGCCAGCCTGGCCCTCCAGCTCCCCGAACACGACGGCAACAAGGATGTGGGAAGTAAGTCAACAGGAATGGACTTCCAGGGCTGAGCATTCCAAGTGGGAGTGGGAGGCACAGGGCCCAGCCCAGGGGCAGCCAGAAGCCCCAGCCAGGAAAGAAGGCACTGGCACCCTGTCCTGTTACAGGCCAACTGCCCAGACTTGCCCCATCCCTCTGCACAGGGCAGGGCCCACCCTGCCCCCCAACCCCGGCCACCCCTTGGAGGAGCATGCTGACCAGCAGGGCAGGAATCAGTGGGACAGGGAGTGCCACACAGGGCCAGCAGGGCCCCTGCTGACAGTGGGCTAGACTCCCCAGCGCGTCCCCCATCCTCCCTCGGGGGAGTCCCGGCTGATGTAGCCCTGCAGGGCATCACCACAGGCAGGTCTCCTTGGACAGTACAGACCAGACACTGCTCTACCTTTGCTCTGCTCTAACCCTCAGGGCTGTGTTTCCCTAGGGACAGTCCTCCCAGGGCCCAGCGGCCTTCTACTGGGTTAGCTACAGGCTGAGACTGGGCTCACCCACCCATGGGGCCAGAAGAAGCCAGAGTCCTCAGGAGCAGGCAGCCAAGCACCCCGGATGCCCCCTTTGAGGGTGCAGGTCACTACAGGCTGGCCGCCAGTCCCCGGGACACTGTGCACTCACGGCACCTGTGCCCTGTGCCACAGGGTGCACCTGCCAATGGTGATGCCACAGTGTGGGCAAGGCCCAAGGTGGCTGTCAGCTGCGTGACTCCAAGAGAGCCGGTTTTCAGTGAGGCCGAGGCAGCCAAGGCTGTCAGTCACAGAGCAGTGAGGGGCTGCCACTGGCTGGTGCTTCCACCAAAGGTGGCTTGTCAGCTAGTTTGCATCATAAAACTCAGGAACTCCAAGGAGGGGAACCGCCTTCCTGGGTCCCAGGCGTCACTGCCACCTGCTGACTGAGGCTGAGGCAAGGCATGTGTGCTCTAGGGTGGCCACAGTGGGGGTTGGTTGCAGGTGGTAACAAGAAAACATCCCTAGGGCCCGCAGGTGCGCAGTCAGCCCTGGGCTTTGGTCCCCGTGGCAGTCTGGGCCCGGCTGTACCTCCATTCAGTTGTTCAGTCAGGAGCTGTTGCTGGATCAATGGCCTGTAGACCCAGAACCTGAGCCCGTGTCCGTTCCTGTGAGCCAGGCTGCATCAGCGGTGGAGGGGGAGGTGGCGTCACAGGGGAGCATCTGGCTGGGTGCAATTTCAGACTCACACTCAGCCAGGCACCCTGCGGGCAGCCAGGGCTGCCACGTGCAGCTGCAGCCCCTTCACTGTCACTGCTGGGCATCTGTCGGACGGTGACTCACTGAGGCTGGGCCGCCCTCTGCCCAGAGGGTGTGCAGCGGGCGCGCAGGCAGTCGGGCATCCTCAGCAGAGCCGCTCTGATGCTCGTGCACATGTCCTCCGGCCTGTGTGAGGGAGTGGCAGGGCTGGGGATGTGAGAGATCCCCAACCACAGAGATGGTTCCGCTGTTCTCTATGAGGGAGCTCTCCACTTGCAGCCCCTCCTGCGGGGATCAGGGTGATCGATCCACAGCCTCCCCACAGGGCCTGCTGGCGCTGGGCTAGCAGACCGGGCTGGTAGAGCGGGCGTGAAGCACACCTGCTGGGGCAGATTGGCGCTGACGTGTCGTAGTCGAGTGTGGCTCCATTAGTCCCAGCCAAAGGTTCTGGACTCACCTGTCCTTTTCAGGGCTTTGCTGTCATTGTGCCCACACCAATGGCTTCACAGCGGTCTCTTTGGTAAGGCATGCCGTCCCACAGGGCCAGCCCTCTCACTTGGACCTTCAGTGTCTCGGCTGTGCCCGGCCCTTTGCAAAAGTGTATGATCAGCTTGGTGTGTTGCTCAGCCTCCAAGCTCGCGGGGCTGGGCTCGTGCTGCAAGGGCACAAGGCAAGGAAAGAGCGCGCACAAGTTGGGACTGGCCTTGTCTGTGGCGGGGAGGGCATTTCCGGTGACCGTGGAGTGGGTCAGGAGAAGCAGGACCTCGACTTTGGGCCATTGGAGGCAGAGGGTGACACAGGCCAAGTTAGGTGTCCCTCATGAGTTGATAGATCTGGGCCCTAAGCAGGGATCTCCATTCTGCATCAACAAGGCAGCCGACGCTGAACCAGACCCCCAGCCTCACATCTCCTGATGTGCGAGGGTGCACGGCCTCCACTGGGAAGCTGACTTGCAAGGACACGGCACCGGACCCTGGGAAGCCCCTTCACTAGTGACCAGCTTACAGGGGGTCACCAGCTTACAGGGTGGGGACGAAGAATGCCCCAAAAGAGCAGTAAGGCAGGTCCAGAGGAGGGAGTTCCACAGGACCAGGGACCTGGTCTCTTCAACATCTCCAGGGGAAGATGAAAGTGACAGGTGAAACGAGGTGTGAGGCACACACGGAGGCAGCGCTCATCGGACCAGGCCACCTGGAAACGGTGTATTTACCACAATCGGGAAACTTGCACATGGACTGCGATTTCCGAAGATATTAAGGAATTGCTAATTTTGTGATCGCAGTAATGCGTGTCTAGGAACGTTAGTGCCTGTGCGTGGCAGACGCTGCTGATGTGTGCACAGGAGAGACGGCCTCCAGGAGCTCCTCTGACATGGGAGGTGGGGACGCAACTAGACCAAAAACGACTGCACAGCACTGCTGATTGCTGGGGCCAGGGCTGGTGTAGGGGGCTCCTCAGAGTTGGATTTTGTAGGTTTGACATTTTTCAAGGTTCTTAAAAAGGGTTTTTTGAAGCCCGTAACTCACCACCAGCACATCAGGAAAGAAAAAAGGACAAGGGCAGCCAGAGGGGAGTGAGGGGACAGAAGTGAAGTAGATACAGTTCAACAGACCCCAAGGGCCAGCAGGAGACAGGGGGAGACTGGGACCAGGTCTGCTCCATCAGCCTCCTGGGAGGAGGCTGTGGGGGTGGTGTCGGTCGGGTGGTGAGGGAAGGCTGGCCCTGTGGTATTGGAAGTGGTGGGGTATGCACGATCCTTACTGACCAGGGGTGTCCATCCTTTTGGTGTCTCTGGGCCACACTGGAAGAAGAGTTGTCTTGGGCCACACACTGAATACATTGTGACATATAATCACAAAAAAAATTCTCATAATGTTTTAAGTGAATTTACGATTTTGTGTTGGGCAACAGTCATAGCTGTCCTAGGCCGCATGCAGCCCACAGGCCACAGGTTGGACAGCCCCTGCCTTATTCTTTTTTCAGTTTTTATTTTTTTAAGATTTTTATTTATTTTTTGAGAGAGAGGGGAAGGGAGGAGAAAGGGAAAGAAACATCACTGTGTGAGAGAAACATTGATCAGTTGCCTCTTGTATGCCCTCAAGTGGGGACCTGGCCCTCAACCCAGGCACCTGCCCTGACCAGGAATCAAACCAGTGACCCTTTGTTTTGCAGTCTGTTGCTCAACCCACTGAGCCACACTAGCCAGGGCTAACTATTTAAGTTAAAAATGAAAACAATATACATCTTGTCAAAGCTTACAGAAAAAAGATACAGTGGACCCTGAGAGGGAAGGCCAGACCCACCCCTCCCTGCAGCCACTAAGGGTCCTGCTTCCACCTGCCAGCAGCATGGCGAGGATGCCGGGTTGGGGCGGGAGTGCGGGGGGTGAGGGCCAGGCAGACAGCAGCCCACGGGACACAAATGCCTGCGTGGGGTCATGCACAGAGGGCCTCCTGGACTCAGGGTAGGAGACTACCTGGGGCTGAGGACTTAGGGAGACACAGGTGGCTTGGGGACTGGCCCTGGAGGACACATGGGCTGCTGAGGGGAGGCACCAGTGTCCCATGGAGAAGAGACTCTGTGCAGGAGCAACGTCATCAGAAATGAGGGGCAGGGGTGCTGGCCAGGGCAGCGCCTGCCCACAATCTAAGCGGTGACTTGAGGCTCCTCACTATGGAGGACTTGGCACTGAGGGTCCCAGCAGAGTCGCGGCTCAGACCTTGGCCCTCAAGGTAATGGGGTCAGAGCGGGCATCTGACCGACTGAAACGAGACCCACCCCCCTCCCCAGGACTCAGCAGTGTTGGGGACAGTAGGAGGCAGCAATGTGGCAGGGCTGGCAGGCCTTCCTCTGGGGTCCTGGGGACTGACCGCTCATGGCTGGTTTGCAGATGCCTCTGGGAACTGTACAGAAAACCCCTGTCAGAATGGAGGCACCTGCGTGCCAGGTGCGGACGCCCACAGCTGTAACTGCAGCCCAGGGTTCAAGGGCAGACGCTGTGAGCTCGGTAAGTCAGGGGCTGCTCAGCCCTCTTACGGCAGGCTGGGATGAAACTGCTTGGCCCAGGGCAGGTTTGCCATGGGGACCTCAAACCCTGAGGTGTCCCAGACTTCTAGGGGCCCAGGCAGGGAGGCTGGCAGGCTGCCCCCAAATGCAAGGGTGATGGCTGCTGCCTGGAGAGGAGGAGGGCCTGAGGACAGTCAGAAAGCAAGGGGCACAGCAACAGCCACCCCACAGTGAGAGGTGGGAGAAGGGGCCGTTTTGGGCTCAGGGACCAAACATAGTGGTGGAAGGAATGAGCTGCAGGCCTCAGGAGAACTCTGGGCGGAGGCCAAAGGTGGGTGGACAGCAAGCCCCAAGGGGACCAGATGCAGGGGCTCCCAAGGGTGTGGGCAGGGGGCGGCCAGGGCCCAAACTCCCTGCAAGCCGTGGCCTCTCCTTTGCTTGGCAGCCTGCAAGAAGCTGCCCCAGCCCTGCACTCGGCTGTTCTCGGAGACCAAGTCCCTGCCGGTCTGGGAAGGAGGCATCTGCCACCATGTGTAAGTCTCTCTCCTCCACCCTCACCCTCACCATGCCGGTAGAGTCCCCGCCCCCCGAAAGGGCCTGCACAGACTCCATCTCGCTCCACCCTCTCAAACCCCTGAGGACTATGGTCAGTCACAGAAGGGGCTGGCTTTTGACCACCCCTTCCCGCCAGGTGACAAACTAGGAAACCAAGGCAGAAAAGCTGAACAACTTGTCTGAGTCCATACAGCTGGGGGCAGAGGCACAGGAGGCCTCGGACCCTGGCCTCCCGGCTCCCAACCACTCGGATGGCATCGGTCCCCTTCCCTGGATGGCAGGGTTCTCGCTGCCACGGAACATCCCCAAAAAGAACCTGCCGCGCGTGAGGCCTGTAGTCCTGGTTCCACCGTGAAGTGGTGACACGGCCCTGGGCAAAGCAGTCATGCTGTTTCCCGTCTGTGAGACGGGCTCGCCTCTTAGGACTGTCCTTGCTGACGCTCTGACCCTGAGGGTCCTACTCAGTCTGTTTGGGCAGCAAACACATCCAAGCCCCTTTGCGTGCCAGCACACACCAGTGGCCAGAGCGGCTCGGACCCTGCCCTCAGGTGCGTCCCATCGAGAGGAGGGAGACAGCTGCCCACAGAGAGTAGTGTGTTAGGCAGTGGTCAGTGTGAAGGGCCAGGAGGGCCCAGGCTGGGGACAGGCCGGGCTGCTGTGGCATTAACAGTGTCAGCGTGAGCCTTGGGGAAAAAGTCCCACTGCACTCATGGGAGGTGAGGGTCTCAGGGAAGGACACCAAGCCTGAGTGCTGGCTGCCCAGGCCGAGTCGGGAGCGTGCTTGAGAAAGGCTTCTGGCCTTTGTTCTGTGTGACTGGGAGCAGAGTGACATGTTTGGTTACGTGTTGTCAGATCCCTCTGGGTGGGACATGGGAGGGCAAGGTCAGACTTGCTTTGAGTGTGGCCGCGAAGCCAGGGGTCACACCAAGCAGGAGATGTAGGAGGTTCCCAGCTGCACTGGGATCGGGAGTCTGTGTTCACACGCTCTGACTTTGGGTTCTGGGGAAGCGCTGTCTGAAGCCACAGCAGCCAGCAGCATGGGCTCTGTAGAGAGCGCCCAGCAAGTGGCAACCTGCAGGGGCCTGAGGGGGCGGGAGGGGGCGAGCTGCTCCAGCCCTTTGGCCCAGGAGGGAGTCTCCCGTCAGCACGGGGTCAGGTCTGCCTTCCACCCGGCTGCTCACCCCCCATTTTCACTGCAGGAGTCAGACTGCATTTTGAATGAGTAGCGTGACATTGCTCCTGTTCTCTATCTGTCACACCTGATCTTTGTCACATTTTCCTCTTTTCCTGGCTACTGCTGGATTATTCCACAACATTCTGCTTTACCTCTCCTGTGGGCTCACTGGTTTTACCTCCGTGGCTAACTTTCGGTGGTTCTTGGTATTGGCAACACGCTCCTCCCAGCGTCCTAGTACTGAAGGGAAGACGCCCGGGACAGCTGACGTAAACTTTTCCACACGTGCTCGAAACCACACCACACTGTCTTCCTGCTCAGTGACATCTAAGATGTTGCGAGTGAAGTCTCTCGAGTGTACCTGCATGTCCACCGTCTCCAGCCCACGCCCCTCGCTTGCTGCTCTTCCTGTCCTAAAGCACGGGCTGCGACAGGGCCTGCAGCAGGGCCGGGCGGGAGTGCTCCCGGCTGCCGCCTTCCGGAACGCTTTGAAGGGTGTACCTACTAGCCACGGAGCTCTTGGCTGACACTCCTGTTTGCCCCTCGGCACTCTGGAAAGGCTACTCCTTTGTCTTCTGGTGTGCCTCATTTCAGACCAGATGACTGTGCGATCAGTCCCCAACCCCTGGTGGCTGCTTCTGGGAACACTATGATGAGCTTTGGTGCAGTTGTGTGTGTGCGTTTGCTCTCGAGTTTATGAAGCTTCCTGTATCTCTGGGTTTTTAGCTCTCATCCAATTTGGTAAGTTTGGACCATTACTTCTTGCAAGTATCTCTTCCGCTCCTCCACTTGTCCCTTCACCTTCTGGGACTCTGACTCTGCACATGTCCCACTGAGGCTATCCCACGGGTCACTGAGCCTCCTCCCATCGTCTTAAGCCATTCTCCCCACCTCATTTCGGGCCTCTGAGTTCCCTGACCTGCCCCCTGCAGTGTCTAACCTGCCACTATCAGTCGGCAAACCGTCCACCTCAGATACTGTTTGTCACCTCTAGGAGCTCCACTCAGTTGTTGTCAGACCCCCTTCTCCCCTTGTGTGTCTGTTTCCCTTTACATCACTGTGCATGTGGGGCAGGCCTATCACCGAAGTCTGAGGGTCCTTCCTGCTGCTTCTGTCATTGCTCTCGTTTCCAGGTGGTTTTCTATTCAGTTATTTTTTGCCTGTTTAGAAGGTCTTGATTCTTTGTATTAATTCTTTGAATGTCTTGTAATTTTTTGTCAAATGCTGGATGTTATATACTTTGTTACTATGTGCTAGAGTTTTATTTTATTTTTTGTATTCTGTTCAAGAATGTTAGGGTTTTTTTCTGCAAGGCAGTTACATTAAGCAAGTCTGATCTGACCCGTTTGAGGCTTGTTGGAGGGTGGCATCGGCACCACCCTTATTCTGGGGTTAACGCTAACCCCCCACCTCCGAGGCAGGGCCTTCCTGGGGCTCCTGTGTCTAAGGAACAGCCTCTTACTGACCGAGGTCCCTCCACTCTGGCCCATGGAACTGTCACCTCCTCACTAGTTCCTCTTGCCCAGCCTCTCAGGGCTTCACTCTGGGAATCCACAGCCTGATTTTCAAGGGGACCCTCTCCAGACCTCCGGGGCTCTTCCCCTGTGTGGCTACCCCCCTCCAGTTCTGTGCCCCACGAAGTCCAGCCACCTCTGCTTCCCCAGCCCATCTCCAAATCAGTGCGACCACTGCTTGGGTCCCCCAAAACCCAGGCCAAAAGCGCCTCCAGACTGGATTCCAGGGCAACCACAAGGCTCACCCCATTTGTTTCCCTTCCCTCGGGGGTCAGTCTGGCTCTGTTTTCTAACATCTGAAGAGAGTTACTCCTTACATTCTGTCCAGTTCTCTGGCAGCTGTATTGGGAGGTTAATTCCTGACCCTGTCACTCCCTGACGGCCGGACGTGCTACCAAAGACCTTGACCCTCACGGCCTAGACAAGCGAGCACATGCGCTGGAGCTTTGCCCGTCAAACTCCCTGGGTCTCTCCGATGTCTGTGAACTTCAAAAAGAACCCAAACAATTCCCATTCACTATTAACCACAGACTCATGAGAGAGGTAGCGTGAGTCATCCCCATTGCACCCAAGACAGGCTCCACGCTGGAGACGAGCTCAAAGCGGTCAACAGGCAGGAGGCAGGGCTTGAAGTCGCCTGTCCCGCGCTGCCCACACCTGACGCCTCATCACCAAGGCGTCCCCTCTTCCTGGTGATGCCGTGGACAGAACGTGTGGCTGCAGCATCTCAAGGCCCTCGGGCCAAACAGCCTGACTCAGGCAAGACATGTCTGAAACGTCACACTTCTCTCTTAATGTTGTGCGACTTGATCAGCACCCCTCAAAATGGACACTTAACATGGGTGTATCTTAGTGTACATAAATTACGCCTGGGTAAAGTGAATTTTAAATGTTACGTGACTTTTATGTGGGGCATTTCAATGTACCGCCGTGAGGTAAAGATTTGTTAAGAAAACATTGGCCTTTCCCTCACGGCCGCCTGGGGTCCCTCCAGCCAGGCAAGGCAGCTGGGCGGCACCTGCTCCAGCGCCCACTTCACGGAGCTTTCCTGTGACAGGTATAAGCGAGTCTACAAGGTGCACCAGGACGTCTGCTTCAGAGAGAGCTGCGAAAGCACAATCGTCAAGAAAGCCCCACACAGGTGCGGCCACGGGCACAAGGCCATGCTGTGGTTCGCAGGTGGCGGGGCAAGGGTAGCCCTGGGGACGGAGCACTGTGGGGGGCCACAAGGCCTGGGGCTGCGCCAGGCCGTCTGCCCAAATGTGCCGCCCTCCACAGCCTGTTTCACTAGGAAACCGCATGCACACGTGTGCGTGTGAGCACACATGGACAGGAGAAGCTGGGCACGGTGGGTGCTGAGGGGCGACCCTGGTCATGCACGCACGCTCAGCACCTGGTGCTCGAATTGGGAAGCACGAGCGTGGCAGACAGGCCCAAGCACATAACTGCAAGCATCGCAAGTCTCTGTTTGCTTTTGATCCGCTCACCCCACGTTCTTTCCCCGAGGGCTCAAGGCAGTCACCAGAATCCTTACGTAAAGTACCGAGGGCATCACAGGCCTTCAGGAGAGCCGAGGCCAACCCCCAGACCCAGTCTTCACAGACCACCCAGTAACCCCACACAGGGTCTGCGTCACTCAGTGTCCAGGGAAAGCCATGGCCACAAGGACAAGGCGTGTCCTTGTCTCTCCGTCGGTAGCTCTGGCCCCATCACGCTGCATGACTCCCCAGCCTGTGTCCCCCCATCCAGGGAGGGGCCACACAGACCGAAGGGATGCCCTCCCCCCTGCACCGGTGCTGTCCCCACACTGGGGTGTGTGAGCAGGCGGTTGTGCGGAGGGAGCCCCAGGGTCACGGGCCCACAGTTTCTGTTCATGAACCACCTTCTATTTCTTTCAGGAAACAAAGTAATAGCCCAACACTGAAGACAGCGTAAGGTACGTTCCCGGCAGCTGGCAGAGCTGCAGGGAGGTGGGGCGTCCGTTCAAGAAAGCTCAGGGGTCCCTTTGTGAAGAACCCCAGGCCAGCTTCAGAATGCCCTGAAGGGCTGCGTGAGGAAAGATTCCTGGGGCTTCCCAGCAGACACCTGCGGCAGGTGCATCTCCAGATGGAAAGGAGGCTCTGTCGCCAGGGCCCCCAGAAACCCTTCCACCAGCAGCACTTAGAGGTGGAGCCCACCTGACACCTGGTGGGAGGCAGGACTGACAGGTGGGGGCACGGGAACGCTAGGGGCTGGGAGTTCCGGGAGTGCGTCCCAGACCCTGTGAACGGCCACCTGCCGATAGAAACAGTGGGGTGTGTGGGGTGGGGCCTCGGCCACCTAACCTCTGGGAGGTCCTACAGGCTGTCCCTGGGAGGTCCCTGAGCACTAGAGAACCCTGAGAGGAAAGATACTTCCTGACTGTCTCACCCAGCAGTTCCCAAACCCTTCTGGAAACTCAACCCCATCTGATGCCACCTCCCTATACGTGAATGGCCCAAGTCTCCACAGTCACCTGCAAGACAGAGACCTTGAGGCCCCTCTACAGCCTGTACCCAGTGTTCCTACCAACACGACATCCCCGGGCGGCCAGACAGCTCACTGCTCGCACTCCACACATGGCCCGTGCTGCATGGCAGGAGAGGGAGGGGCCCAGGCCACGCGCAGCTTCACAGGCCGGCCACGGTCACAGTGTGGCTGAGGAGCCTATTCAGAGGCCTTTACCAGCAACAGAAGAGCCCTGCAGCTGTGGGCTCACCCCACCCAGGCGGGACCGCGGGTGGGAAGCCCCGAGACAGCCGTGGCCTCAGGCAGCCGTCTGCCACACATGAAGTCACTCAGAGGCATCACCCCACCTCATGCTCCAAAGCCACCTGCCTGCCAAGCACACACTCTGAGGCCTGCAAGCAATTCAGCACTGGGGTTAACCTGCAAGCATGATTTGGTTTAAAATATTGATACTGCAATGTCGCCTGAAAGAATATAGTTTTTATAAAGCTGCTCAGCAAACCCACTTCTATAAAGCCAACCCAGAAACCACCATCAATTATCCAACACTGGCCTTTAGAATGTTAACGCTTGACAGTGGCGGAAACACCAACAGGCAGGACACAGGACATGCAGACACACACCTGCGGCCACCACGTAAGAACGCACTGCTGCAGAGAGACCGGGCAGCCAGCATGCCTGACAGGAAAGGTCAAGGGCGTCACCCAGTGGAGGAGTGGCCTGTGATGCTGCTCAGAGTTCCCTCCCACCGGAGACACCGTCTGTCCTGACACATCTGCCCCACCCTGAGTACTGCCACGGCCAGAGAAACGAGAAGCCGTCCTTTCCAAAGGGAAGGGCGCCACCGTCCTCACCCCCGTTTGTTCCTCTCCCAAGGATTCCAGGTGCTCTTGCCACACTCCGTCCCCTCACAAGTTTCTGAGGCCCAGGGAGACGAGGTGTAAAACTGGACTGACAAGGACACCCTGAGTGGCAGGGTCCTGGCTGGAGTCTGTCCCCTCTGTGGCTTCTCTCCTCTGGCCTCTATAACACAGACGGCCAGGCCAGTCCTCTGGGACGGAGTCCTCCAAGTCCCACGCTGCCCGCAGCAGCCGAGCTGGAGCCCAGGCCACATTTCCCCAGGGGCCACCTGTGCTGCAAACCAGCAGCCGCCACGGCAGAAGCCCTGGATGAGCAAGGCCGTCAGCAGGAGCCTCCGCAACACCCAGAACCCAGTTCTAGATTGTCAGTTCCAAACCAGAGGCAGGATTCTCCCCCTGAGACCTGACAGCCAGCTGTCACTGACTCACTGACCATCCACACAGCAGAGGGTGGGGTGGGGAGCAGGCCACATCCCTGGGGCCCCCTCACTGATGGAGGCGAGGGCTCATGGCCCATCACCAACCAGCAGACTGTGGAGGAGAGTGTTAAGTGCTCAGATGGAGTCAGACGCCCAGCCCACCACATTTTCTGTAGAGGGCCAATGGGTGAGTATTGCTGGCTTTGTGGACCAGGAGGTCTCTGTGCCAACTCAGCCCCACACTCAAGTGCAAACACGGCTGTACACATGTGCCTGGACTGGTTAAGGCCGCGCTCCAGTAAAACCTGATTCGCAGAAACAGGGCCACATCCTATGGGCCAAGCTTGGCTAACCCCCACTCTGGCTGCGGCCTAATGCTGCGAAAGCCATTTGGATGAGGAGTCACACCATGGCACCCAAGACCCTGCCCCGAGTGTCGTGGAAGTGCTCCACAAACCTCGCTTGCAGGCACCTGGCCTCCCGGGCCTGAAAGAGACAAAGACGAAGACGGACACTTTAGGTGGGCAAGGCCAGAGCGTGGGCTCCTCTCAAACCACGACTCAGGCCACCAGGCAGCCAGCACCCTCCATCACCCGGCGGCTCCCCAGCAGGCAGATGAATGCCATTGCCACACCCGTGGTCCAGCGCCTTCTGAGCAGCTCTCCCCTCCCCTTGGCACGTGAGGTCACGGCCAAGGTCAGCCCAACCTCCACCTCCTAGGCACTGTGACAGACGACCCCACTGAACTGGAGCCCCTGTGCGTCTTCACCAACGCTGCCTGAGTCAGCTTTACAGCCACCAAAAAAGCTCTTTCCTCTCATCTTTGTGAAAACGTTTTCTAAAGATTTAGAGTATATTTTAGACTTCCTATTTTTATTAGAATTGCGTGTGCATATATTTGTGTATTACACAATTTGTCCTTTTCAGAAAGGAGGATTAGTCATTTTAAGAAGTCTTCTACTGTGCTCCAGAATGTCCCCAACCTCAGGGCCACCTGAAGGGGACAGGTGAGCTCCGTCAAGGGGCTCCAACCCACGACCATGAACATGGGCTGCTGACTCCTGCTGCAGCACTGGAACCTGTCACTGTGCGTCCATGTAAGCTACAGCATCGCTAGCAAACGACAAGACCAAGTGACATCACTGGAAAAGTGGGCGAAACTTTCTGTGACCACATCGACCCGAGCCCCTCAGCCACGAGGCAAACGCTGATGTGCTCCAGATCGGGGCTTGGCAGCATTTGTTTCTCCCAGGCACAGTGTACTGGATCCTGAGCTCAGTGCTGTGTGGTCTCACGACTCACCCACTTGGATGTTGGACAAATTAAGTATCTAGTGAAAAGACTTCCTGACATTAAAGGATTTTACAAATCATCCTGGAAACATTCCAAGTGAGCTTTCACTAGTCTCCTTTGTAAAACTCCACCCTGGAAAATACTCATTGTCCACCCGAGGAAATTAGTAACCATGGATCAGAAAACCATCAGGCATAAATGTTTAGTTCTGCCAAAATGACAGGGAGCCACTGTGAGCTTGGAGTTAGCCACCTGCTGACCAGGCTGGTGACCTGACCATCCAGTCAGGCATAGGTTTAGGGTCCTGCTTGGTCCCGTGCTCGTCACATGGATGCCACAAAATGGACAGTAAGTGAGAAAACTGGCACATGGAGAAATGTCTTCTTTTCAATAATTTTCGGCTGTGGCCAAGAAGGAGAAAGACAAAGTGTCCCTTTTCCCCACGGGGCATGGCTGTCACAAAAGGAAATGGAGCCACTCTGCCATCAGGAGCCCCGTGGGCCAGGGCCACCCTGTGTCACTGACCTCCAGCACCTTCCCTTGCCCGGACCACCTCCCACCAGCCAACCAGGGCCACGATGTCTAGCTCACAGGGGCAGAGGTTCCCTGAGTTTTGTGTTTGGCAAACAACACCTTTCTTTTTGCAGCTGAATGGGGAACAGGAGCCGGGGAACGCAAAAGCACACGTCTCAGTTCAGCGCTTAATCCCCGGAAAACTGAGCCCAGACCTGCTGACTGTGTCCCAGTGCACAGGGAAGGGAACGCTGTGCAGCGTCAGCCCAAGGAAGGGAGCCCAGGATGTCCTAGGATGCGCCAACTCTCCCATCACAGAGCTTATGCCATCAGGGCTGGGCCTTTGACCCCAAGGCTTCAAATCGTTGCTCAGACTCACAGGGTTCCTGGGGGGACTTCCTCCCCTTTGGTGTCATGGAGAGCTCCCCGGAATGCCACCCTGACCAGACCCCAGCCCCACCTGGCCCAGCCATGTTCAGGTGCTCTTCTCCTCTGGCATCAGAAGCCCCCCACAAAAGAATGGGGCTGCCTGGCTGGGTTGGCCCCTTCAGTTCTGGCAAGCCCCAAGCCAGCACTCCTAGCTGCCAGAGATGTCAGGCCCCAATGTGACCCACTGGCTGTGAGTGGGCATGAAAGCCAAGTTCCTGAGGCCGGGGGAGGGCCTGCCCCCCAGAGAGGAGTGCCCAGCGCTGTGCTGACAGAAGCAGCTGTGCCACATGAAGCCGAGGATCCCTGACCCCTCCCCCTGCTCTGCTGTACACTGAATGCCGTTAGGAAGCAGCACTTTGGATTAAATACACAAGTCTCTTTGTGGGAAGCTTGCTACTTGTTTTCAAAAAATAAAGTGCTGTGATGTACTAAAACCTCACTGTCTTCTCTTAATTGTACCTTTAACACTAACAGGACATAAAAAATGACTCCAGAACCACACACTGTCATGGAATGATTCCCTACAGCTGCCACCAAGAAAATAAAATCCAATTTTGACCCACTGAGTTCCTGATTTTAATAGCTGGGAGCCAGTCTTTTATTCACAATGGAGCAGGGCCCTCTGACCTCCTTCTCAGGTGATCTACAATAATTTTTCATCAAAAGACCAACTTTGGAATGAAAAATGGCCTGAGGTCATCCAAGTGAAGGTCCCAAGGGCTTTGGGAGAATTAAAACGCCCTCAGATGTCCCTGGGCCTCTGTCACAGCTCCTCCTCCTCCCAGTCCTCGTCATCTTCACTGGGGCTTTCGTCACCAGGCATGGGGCTCTCAGACTCTGCCTCCTCCTCCCGAGCCAAGAGTTTCTTAAAAACTTCAAACTCCTCAGCAGAAGAACAGGCCGTCCTGGCCAGAAACTCGGCTTCCGAAACTCTGAGAATGTCCTTGAGCAGAGGGTTGGCGACCTGCGTCTGCCCCTTCTTGTCCGGGGTCTGGTACCTTCCCAGGCGCTCCAGGAACATGTGCCTCTGCCTGGTCTTGGTGATGGGGTACTGCAGGAAGTCGGTCCTCACCATGTCCGCATGCTTCACCCCCATTCTGAAGTAGCCATACTGCAGACACAGGCAGGTTAGGGTCTGGGGCAGGTCCTCAGACCTGTCCCTCCACAGTCACGGCCAACTCACCTGTGCACAGCATTCAGGAAGGGGCCCTAAATGGCAGCGCAGGGCACCCTCGGACCCCACGTCTACATGACAGCTGACAATTTTTAAAGCATTTTTAAATTCATACTGAGAAAAATGCAACAGGAAATGAAGGGCAGGAGGGACAGATTAAGTTCTATTTCCTTCAGATGGGGGAGGAAAATGATGAGTATGAAAAGCACAGGCCCAAAAGTCAGAAAACATCTAGGGATCTGACCTGAGTCACTGTCACTGTTACCAAAAACTTAGGGCAGCTGTCACAACCACGTTTCTGAAATCCACGTGCAAAAGAGGCGCTGGTGCTAGGAAGGTTTAGCTATTTTCACATCATCTACTTCAAACAGAGGCCGCACCTGGACCCTGAGACCCAGGCAGGGGCTCATCATTAACGGCAGGAAAGCTGCAGAATCAGTGTCACCAGACTCTTACCCACGGAGCTGACCCTGAGCACCCCAGAGCCCACGGCCACCCCCCAGTCCCTGTCTGCCCATCTTACCTGGAACTTGTACTCCAGCTCATCAGGGTCCGCCTGAAGAACGTGGGGGCACCTGTGCAAAATCTCAGTCACCTGCCGTGCTGTGAACAGGCACTTCTCCCTGAGAACCCTGACGATGCTTTCGAGGTCCCGGTGGTGCATGGTGAACACTTCGGGGCAGCAGTGAAGCACCCTCTTCAGTTTCCCTGCAGAACGCAGAGAGGACAAGCACGTCACCTCAGGACATTCCAAAAACCCAAGGGGCTAGCCGCACCCAGCTCAAGCCAGCACTTTCAAATTGAACGAGGATGCCCCCTCCTCTGTGGGTGCCAGCCCCCAATGTCTTCCCAGCAGTACCGTGGAAGTGGGGGACCAGAATGGCCCATCGCCCCTCTGACACCCTCACTCCTCAGACTTGCCAAACCCCCCCCCCCCCCCCCCCCGCACTGTGTTCCTGCCTCTTCCGGCCTCCCCGCTGAAAGGCAGCTACTCCATGTTCTAGGGTTCCTCCTCCCACCCTTCTCACCACGGAAAGAACTTCCCAGGGATTTACTAGAAAAGTCAGGCAGTAAGACGGGGTGATCGTGTCCCCCATGTTGGGGCTTTGAGCTGAGGCTTCCTTCCATAATAAGTGTCACAGATGCCTGAACCCATGAAAAGGGGTTCCATGACAACAACTCACAGAGGAACAACAATGCAAACCACAAACACCGACGTCCTGGCTAGTGGGAAGACCATCCATCTGACGCACACTGGGGCACTCAGCGTGAAAGGAGCCCTATTGGTTGTGTTGGAATTAACTGTGTGAGCCAAGACGACCTGGGTGAACGGGGGCATGCAGGCCTCCTGCGGACAGCTGAGGAAAGTTACACCTGGAAACTTGAAATCACTTACACGGCTAGTTAAAATCTGCCCAACAGCTGAGCTAGTCACTGCCTTGCTGAAATGTGTCAGGAAAGAATTTCAGGAGTTTAGACTTTGCAGCGCAAGGCTACACTGAGCTTGCTAATCTATAATCCCAGCACTGGAGGCAGAGTCCAGCCCATCAGCCTCTACAGCAATAGGCGTTTGTTCAGGGAGACACACAGGCCTGTCTTTCTCTCCTCTCCTGGAGGCGGCCTGCGGAGCGCCTCTGAAACAGCAGACCCACAAACCTCGTCCCCCCAGCAATACCTTACCAGGAAGAGTCAAGAACGAAAAAACAGAACAGTGCAGCTCCTGTGGTCAAAGTGGAGGCCCTCCTGGGCCCCCAGCCCCCTTCTCCAAAGGCCCGTAAACAAATCCAGTGAACTTCTAGGGTCCTTGCAGGCATGAGTGCTGGTGGGGGTGGTATCTGGAGGGAAGGGCCACTCCACCAGCTTCCCAGGATGGAATAGCCTTGACAAGGGACTCCGTAAGTCTCTGGCTTCACATCATACAGACACAGCGTGGAGACCATGTCAAGTCACTTAAACATGAGAAGTTACACAGACACACATGTATGACAGCACAGACTGACATCTACCTGCTGAGCGCACACCATGTGCTCACCACGGTCCCAGACGCTCGAGTCCCCACTGCGAACAACCCAGGCAGGAGTCCCTGTCTGTCACTCAATCCCCCCTCCCTCCTGCAGTGCCTGCCTCAGAGGTCACTCCTCTGCCTCAGCCTGAACGCACTCACACACCCGTTTGCGGACGAACCCACCCCCAGACCCTCTGCCCCAGGCTCAGACCCAGCTCTCTCTCCACAGCCCAAAGCGTGTACCTTCTGCGAGCCCCAGCTTCCGCAGGTAACTGGAGCGCGTCTTCACGCGCATCACAGGCAGCTTCAGTAACTGCGGACTCTTCTTCAAGGCCACGTACACAGGCTCTGGATTCACACCCAAGAGTATTAATTCAGAAACAATGTCCAGCAACTGTTGAAGGTGGATCCCTGGTTCTATGCTGAGCAATTCATGAGCATGGACGCCACTGAAACCCATGTCCAGGAGGGAGCTGATGACCTCCTCTTGCTCCAAGGGTGCTCCGTCCACAGGAGCCCTCTGTTTCCCAAGGGGGCACCATGGGAGGCTCGTCTTACAATCTGGTTCCTGCACATGCTTTCCAGATTCCACACAGGTTAACTCCCCAAGGCCCCCTCCACTGGAGGCTGTGGTCAGTTTACACAACAAGAGGGCCGGTGCCCTCCTCTGTTCTCCCAGACGAGGAGTCTGCGCAGTGACGCGGGCCCAAGTGAGGGGGACCAGGCGGTGCCAATCCAAGACCTGTGTGACACAGCACAAAAGGGAGTCACTTTCTCACCATTTCACTGCTAAGGGGGCACCACAGGATTTGTGAGCAGGGTCCCACACAAACAGTCTTTATAAGAATCTGGAAAATCGGCTCAGTGGATTGAGTGCAAGCCTGCAAACCAAAGGGTCACCAGTTCGATTCCCAGTCAGGGAACATGCCTGGGTTGTGGGCCAGGTCCCTAGTAGGGGGTGCGCAAGAGATAACTACACACAGATATTTCCCTCCCTCTCTTTCTCCCTCCCTTTCCCTCCCCCTAAAAATACAATCTTAAAAAAAAAAAAAAAGAAATCTCCAAAGTCATATCTGAACACGCAGAGAATGGAGCACTGCAAGTGCCCTTTAGCTTTTGCGGTGGCAGCTGAGGGTACGGATCGAGGGTGGAGAGGACAGAGGGAAACTATTTCAAGGCCACCTGGTCAAGTTCTCCGCGTGCCCGGCAGGGGGCTGGGGGGCGGTGCAGTTAATCCACCCGCTAAGGTTCAGTGCCTGGGGGCAACTGCCAACAGACAGACTAACAGGAAGAGAAAAGGCTCCTACAAGGAGCACAGGGTTTCCCGGGAACAAAGCGGGTGAGAAAGTCTGCCACGGTGTTTAGCTCACACAGACGCAAGGGGTCTTCCTCTCCTGGGCTGCAGAATCCCAAGAGGGAGGACCCGTGGCAGTCTCGCCCCCAGGGACTCCCGCTATTAGTGGTGAAAGAAACTCCGACAAAGAAACGTTTCCAAGTTGCGGTAACTTTCATGCCCCCTGTGGGTGCCAGCTCGGCCCCACTCGTGAAACCGGCTCCTCACGCCGGTGCCCAGGTGCCCGCGTCCACATCCATCCCACCAAGCACCTTGCTGGGTACCAAGCGCTTATGGGAAAACTGCACGCAGATTCTCCGTTGGGTTCGAGAAGCCTCAGCGGCTGCTCCCGGACGCAGCAAACCCAACACCGCCGCCGCCCTTCCCGCATGGGCCCCGCGGTTGCCGCCCGCCACTGCCTCGGCCCCCCTCACCCTCACCCGAAGGCCAAGCGCCGCCATAGCGCGAGAGCGGCGCACGACTCCGGCGCCGGAAGCAGAGCCCCTTTGTTCCTCCACTTCCGCCCTCCCCGGTCCTCCGCTCCGGCCTTCCCAGTGTACCTGCGAGCGTGCGGAAAGCGCGTTCCACCAGGCGCTGGTCAGGCAGTGATCCCCGGGGGCCCCGAGAACGCGGGCCCCCGCAGGATTCCCGCTGTCTCCGCATACTAGGCCTGCCAAACCCCAGGGATCCCTCCACGGGTCCTGACCCTCCTTCCCCGCAGGCGCCTTGCGAGGAAGAGCCCCCGGAGAGCGTAGCACGTTGGGGAGCGGGGGGGGGGGGGGGGGGGGGGCGCGAGCGTGCAGCCCGCGTGTAGATGCTTGGGGTTGTGCCTCCGCGAAAACCTGCGCCCAGGCTGAAGGCCGAGGACACGCACGCTGCAGACGGCGCGTTCCAGAGGGTCGCACTGCCCGGGAGCTCCGAGTCCACGGTTTCCGAACCCCCGGGGCCTGTTTCCCTCTAGAAACCCGGTCCTCTCCGCTGGGTCTAGGTTCCTGTTGGAATGTAAGCCAGTGATGTTTGAGCCGAATGTGTTGTTAAACAAAACACGTGCATGGCAAGAGCCAGGGAAGGACGGGTCCAGGGGTCGCAGCCTGAACGGCAGCGGCAACAGACATCGCCACAGATGAAGGGGCGGGAGAAGGCAGGCGGGGTCAGAGAGAAAGTGTTTGTCCCATGACAGCTGGAGCATCCGGGCTGTTCTCTTTGAATAATCATAGTAATAGGCCCCTGGACAGAAGTTAATGCACACACTCGGGAGCCTGCCGACCTTTGCTGGTTTTGCCCTGTTGTTAACTAACAACCTTTGCTTGTCTCTTCCTGCGACCTCCCGGCCGCTGTCACTAACTCAGGACATCGCAGAATGTTCTCCTTGTCATGTATTCATAACAGATTCATCTCTAGGCCTGTGATCATCGGGTTTCGGGCCTACGCCTCTTTCCAAAATGGGTGTTTGTGAAAGAGGATGAAATGGTGAGCTCTTGGTGGTCTAAATCCTACCACCGAGAGACCCAAACCTTAATTTACAAGCATTTCTTCTTCTTTTACCTACTTGTTTCTGAACTGAGGAAAGGGACCTGATTCTCACGGATACAATTTACAGAGTTCCTGCTCTGTGACAGGCATTAGGCTGGATGTTGAGATGTATCCTTTTGGACAAAGATTTTATCAAAGAAAAGGAAGGTTATAATCTGTGGAACTGAAGAATTGGTTGGTTTTCATTTCTTTTTAAAACACTCATCTGTCAGCACCTCAGAATAAATTGTTAATGCTTTTACCCCCAAAGCATGAGAAAATCCAGTGAGCCATCCCCACACCCTGGAAAGAACCAAGGCACCTAAGCAGTTCTCCAGCCCCTGAAATAAAGGGGCGGCTGGGGTGCAGCAACTGCTCTGCAAGTTGATACCACCCCGGTTTGTTCTGGAAACTTCACTCTCTGGACTCCCTGGAACACGGACAGGGAAGTGTGTCAGCCTCAGATTCAGGACTTTTCTGCCAGGATTCTTTCTGTGAATAACACTCTCAAAGTAGCAAACCTTCTACTGCCACCAAGTCAAGTGAGTTCTAATTATTTTTTCTTCTAAGGAAGGGTTACTGGAGAGCGAGGACTTTGCAGTATCAGCCCATTGCACACATGTCTGGAAAAAAACATTCTGTAACTTCTTTGTGTTACAAAGATCATAAACACTACAAGGATGCTTGGTGGTTTTTCTACAGACTTTAAAAAACACTCCTCAGAACCCTGCCTTTACTGCTCGTGCTGGAGGAGGGACCCGCTCAGTGTCTCGTGATGAAGGCAAGCTCAGCAGCACTTTCTAAAAGGAAGGAGTGGTTGAAAATAAAGTTAACTGTTTTCTGAGAACCCTAAAATATGAACACAGTTGACTGCTTCCTCACTGAACACTGAAAGCTGAGCACAGGCCCTTCCTGCAGGCAGCCTGGCCCCCCGGTGTCCCCCTGAGGGCCCTGGGCAGGAGGAGCCTTGGAACCTGCAGAGAGTAAGAATGTGTGAGGAAAACAAGGTTGGGGGGTGGGTCATAGGTTTTGGTTTCTTTCCTTTTATTTCAGGGGTTGGGAAATGAAAAGTTTTCCTCTTACCCCTAACCACACCCTCCCCTCCAACAGAAACAAAATAGAGGCTGGATTTCACGTGCTTGAGCTAGCTGATTGGCTCAGAGGGGCCCTGGGGCCTGGGCAGGTGTGGGACAATGACACCCAGGGCTGGATGCCCCCACAGCAGCAAAGAGGGGAGACCTGCTGGGGGTGCTGTGGCAGGACGGCACCACACACCAGAGCCTGGACAGATGGTGGGTCGACCCTAAGAGGCTGCACATAGAGAGAAGGGAGGGGCCTGTGAACACACACTCCAGCCTCCTTGGACTGAGCAACCTGCAGAGCTCCCCACCGGGGGGGGGGGGCCCCCAAGCTGCCTGAGACCGAATCTCTCTCCAGTGTTCCCCATACCGGCACTGTGGAAGAATTCATACAGTCCAAGTCAGGGTAATTATTTACTAACAAAAGTGCTTTAATTTGGAAAATGTTCAAGGAAATAAATTAATGAAATACCCTGGTCATTAGTTCTACAAATTTTACCTATTAGAGCAAACATACGCTTATGTACAGAGGAAAGAATTTTAAAATGCTTCTCAGCTTCTCAGAAGTTCACAGATCAAAATTTGATTGAACACGACAATGTTTTTTCTAGGTTATGAAAACATGAACCCCACGTCTGTTTTATAACCCTAAAATGACACAGCATCACTGGCTTTTGTTCTGGCCTTTATCCAACTCACATGAGTTTTTAGGTGAATTGGGCCCAAACTTGAGAACGACTTTCCCTGAGTGGACAGCCCTTAGGGGGGTGCCCCGGGGCACGAGGCCCCCTGCTCCGGATGCTGAGCAGCTCCGCTGGGGCTCCTGCTCTCCACCTCCAGACTCTCAGAGGACAGAACTCTGCTTTCTGGAGAAAGAAGACATTGTATCACATGCTAACAACACACAACTCTCAAATACTTGGCTTCTCTCTGAAGAATTCCTAGGAGCAAAGGACAGAGGGACCTTTCAGAACCCAACTGGCCGTGCCCTAGGGCTCCCGGGCTGCCAAGGTGCTGCAGGGCTGCTGTGCCCAGAGCCAGCACCAGCGGGCCCCACCTGCCCTGAGCAGTGGTGCCTGACACACAGCTGCTACTGCCCAGCTGTGTGGCCAGCAGCCTCACCTGCAGAGCCAGAGGGCCCCAGAACAGTGGGCTCACAGTCGGGGCTCAGCTTCCCCTTCAGCCCACTCAGATCATCGCCAGCTGCACTGCTCAGAGCCCTAGCCCCCGGCCCCTCTGTAGGTGCCACCTCGTGAGAGGCTCCCATGGGCCCTCACCCACCTCCAAGGCCCACAGCCAGCTCCGAGCCCTGGTGTGCTCAGGGGCCTCTGAAATAGGATCCAACCCCATCTGTCTCACAGGTGGAAACCCAGGACAGCGTGCAGTGGGGGGCCACCCTCCTCCCTGGCCCAGAAGGCAGCCCAGGGAACCCGCTCACCCTCCTGGTTCACAGGCCACACCTCTCACCTGGCTGGTGGATCCCACACACCTCCTCCCAGGTATAGTCAGCAAGGTTCACGGGCTGCGTCACCCAGGGGTCTGTCACCAGCTTCTCCAAGGTGACACGTTGCTCAGGGACAGGCTGCAGCAGCCCAGCTATGAGCTTCATGAGATCTGGGGACATAAAATCTCGCCCTAGGCATGGGGCCAGGAGACCATCTGTGGTCTGGGCTGGGGTCAAGTACAGGGCATCTCAAAAGCCTGGGTCCTGTCTGCCCCCGTGACCCCTCCGACTGGGTAGCAGGTGGCCCTGGAACTCCCATTTTAACCAGCACCCAGGGCTTCTGGGGCACAGGGCCTCCCACTGCACTTTGAGAAAGGCCGCAAGAGCTGCCTGTCACCTCTGAGAGGAGAGCAGGGTGTTTGAGACCCCGCCCCGTCACGCAGTGTGCGGAGGTGCCTAACCTTGGCCTGTGCTTGAGGGCTGTGGCTGTGTGGAGCCAAGAATGATGGGGTACATGTGGCAGAGGGAGGGAGGCAGCCAGCAGGGGTCCTACAATCCAGAAGATGGCTGAGCCCTGTAGTCCTCCTGGGCAGCCATGGGGCGACTGCTCTGACCCCTGGTGTTAGGGGACGGGGCCTCTGGGAGGTGACAGAGTGCTTAGAGGAGGCCGTAAGGGTGGGGTACCTGGGTGGGACTCAGGCCCTCCCGGGAAGAGAGGCCGGAGAGCCTGCCCTGCCTGCCCACACGTGAGGACGCGCAGGACAGGCTGCCGGCTGTGAGCAGGGATAGGCGCTGACCAGGCGCTGACCCCGCAGCGCCTGAGCCTTGAACGCCCAGGCTCCAGACCAAGAAGTAAATGGATGTGGTCTGAGCCCCTCATCTGCCGTGAGTGTCCCGGCCCGAGCTGACAGAGATACAAGCTTGTGACCCAAACAAAGCACTAACGCACAGGCCTCACGCACAGACACTCGTCCTCTCGGTACTCGTAACAGTAAGTGCTGACTACGGAACCACAGAACGTTCAGGTTAGGGGATGCCAGGGCCCTGTGGGCGGCTGCAGACTCGGGGAGTCCTTCCCAGCCAGCAAGTCCACGTCTGCCTCCTGCACCAGCCCTCACGGCCGTAGCAAACCGAGCTCGAGCTGCTGGCCCACGGGGAGCTCGTGGTGTGACACACCCCAGGCTTCCTGCACAGGAGCGGCTGGGGGTCAGGTCCCTCCACGGCCCCTCCCCACTGACGGTCACTGCCACAGCCAGGCCCACAAGCGCTAAGGTCTACCAGAAGACCGCCCCTGGGGCCCAAAGGGGGCGCACTCACAGCAACAGAACTGCATCCACATTTTCAAGCCAGATTCCACTTGTCTTTCTGCGAGGATCAAAGAGGGGGATGGGACGACAGAGAGCACGGCCATCCGCTCCAACAGAGACCAACAGAGGGAGATGGGGACACAGTGCGGAGGGGGCGGGGGGTGGGGCGGGGAGCTGGCTGCGGCCCTCTCACCTTCTGACACCAGGTACGGGGGGTTGAGCACGGCCTCCATGGTTTCCTCCAGCTCACAGAAGGGGTTCTCCTCAAAGATGAGCGTGTACAGCGTGACTCCCAGCGACCACATCTCCAGCTCTGGCCCCTCGTAGCTGTAACAGAAGGGGGCTCAGTCAAGGCACGTGAGCCTGAGTCCCATCACCCAAGATGGTGCCCGGTGACGCTCGCCACACTCCTGGCCTCGGGCTCCACGTCCGCACGTCTGCCCCAGCCCAGCATCGCATGCCGGGGGGTGGGGGGACGAGGGGTGTGCAAAGCCTCAGCGTTCGGGCAGCGAGAGACTAATTCAGGAATGGAACACCCACCACGAGGACCTGACCACGGACACAGCACGAGGGGGCAGGGACAGCATCCCTCTGGGGGTGGGGGCTTCCTGGAGGCAGGGACCACAGGGAGCCACAGGCGGTTCCAGAACAGGGCGCCCTTCAGAAACACTTAGAAAGAGACTGGGGCAGGTGGGAACCCTTAAGGACAAGTGAGATGACCTCTTCAGGGGCAGAAGAGAAGGTGAACCAGAAGGTGCAGGGGAGGGGCCCAGGGGGAGCAACTCTGGGGAGGAGACACCGGACACTGCGGTCACTCCTGTCTCCTGTCATCAGAAACACCCTCCGCCCAGCCACCACGCTCTGGACACCAGGAGACGCGGCCACCAGGCCCGTACACGGTTCAGCCCCGATCCTCACGACAGCCAGGTAAATGCCATGGGTCTCATGGAGAAGAGGGGATGAAGCTGCTGGCCAAGGGGGCCCTGGAGCTGGGCTGCCAGCCCGGCACATGCCCTGTGCTGCCCGAGGTAGCTGGTCACTCGAGTCTGCTCAGGGTGTAATCTGGCCCAGAGAGTGGGTGTGAGAAGCATTTCATCAGCCCGCAAGTTTAGATGAGGCAGCTGAGAGAAACTGGTGAGTGAGCAACAGGCCTAGGACAGAGCCTTCTGCCACCGAGGACACCCCAGAGAGCCTGGGGACTTCAGGAGGCAGAACCCGGGGGTCAGGGTAACAGGAGGGGCCTGGAGCATGCAGACCACAGAGCAGCGGTTGGGCCTCAGTGGCCGAGCAGGGAGGGTCACGGGGGCACACCTCAGGGACCTGCACGGTGAGGGCTGTGGGAACCACAGCAGGAACATCAGATTTGACAGTTTTTGCTTTTGCATCATTCGGTTCGTAGAGATTTCAAGAGTTTTGGAGGCCAAAGAGAAAAACTCAATAGAGTAGAACAGGGGCCAGCAAACTCTGGAAGGGTCAGTGTTCAGGATGCGGGCCATGTGGCCTCTGCCGCTGCCCCTCCTCTCGGCCACGCAGCAGCCACAGCCACGAGGAGGCCAAGGCCCGCAGCTGCAGGCCAGTGAAGCTCATTTATAAAAACAAGCGGCAGGCGATGGGCCCAGGGCCGCAGCTTGCTGAGCCCTGGAGGGGATGGACATGAACATGAGGGAGGAAGCAACGCCCCTGAGGAGGGATCTAGAACCCAAGCTCGGAAACCCTTACGCCCAGGAGACGGGAGAGCACACAGGGCGGAGGACGCCTACAGCCCAGCTGGCAAGGAGAGAGCCGAAGTGGCACAGGGTGGGGGCGCCCTGGGGGGCAGGGACCTGAGCATGGGGTGAGGGCGGGGCAGCAGCACGTGTCACGGTCCCGTGGACATGCAGCCCCTCCAACAGTGACGACGTGACGGCCACCCAGGACAGTGGCCACGGGCGCCCAGATGCCAGGGCAACCAAGGTACGTCTTATGAGAAACTGCAGCCCCCGCAGACGCTTGGGTAGCGGGGGCGCCGTCCTGCTCACCGATAAGGCCGTGGGCTCGACCCCTGGCCGGGTGCCTACAGGAGGCAACCAATCGATGCTTCTTCCTCACACTGACGTTTCTGTCCCCCCCTCTCAAATCAATAAGCATGTCCTCAGGTAAGGATAAAATTCTTAGGAATTAAAAAATTTTAATTTAGAAGAAAGGAACTCCAGGGCTCTTCGTGGACAATCCCCCTCAGTACGTCACTGTCTGTGGCCCTCGATGGGCAGAGGTGATGGGGACAGTTTACTTAGCACACCCCCTGCCCCACTGTGCACAGAAAGTCCAGTCGTTCTGCTCCTGGGGCCGGCGTGTGGGTCAGGAGGGCAGCGGACTGGACGTGAGCAGCCTGCAGCCCTCATTGCCTGACTCTGAAAGGGAACATGACCTGGGCGGCAATCGGGGGCCTGCTTCCCGCAGTGGGATGCAGCAGCCGCTCAGTCTCCGCGCAGGCTGCCTCGGTGCTTCTCCGTGTGGACCCCGCTGTCGACAGAGAGCCCCCCAGCAATTCACGGAAACCAATTATTACTCCTGTCATAAAAATAAGCTCAACTAATAAGCTTTGCTTATCTAGAGAGTCCCACCTTTTGGGATCCTTTATCATTTCCATAACTTGCAATTGTATAAAATTGCAGATGCAAACAAAAGTCGGGAAAATAATACAGGGAAGGAACCCGTACCCGTTGCCCAGCTTCCTTTGCCTGCTCACTTTCCAAACGCCACCCTTTACTCCTCGGCATCTGTATCACAAAGACGCACAAACTGAACCCATTTTTCTGCCTAAAACTCAGGGATGACAGGGCCCTGTGGCGTGATACGTACGGATTCCCCATGAGAACTTCGGGCGCACAGTACTCGATCGTCCCACAAAAGGTGTAGAACAGCTTGCCCTTTTCCAGGTAGGCAGCGGAGCCAAAGTCGATGAGCTTGATGGTGAAGTCCTCGGCAATGACGACGTTCTCGTCCTTGATGTCCCGGTGCAGGATGCTCTTCGAGCGCAGGTACCCCACCGCTGACACCAGCTGGAACCAGGAGGCCACGGAGCTTTTTACAAAGCAGCTCAAGCAAAGCACGCATTCACAATAAAGAGACAAGCAAAGAAGGAATGACAATGACAAAGGACAGAACCATGCCCTAACGCACTGAGGAACAGCGACAGGAACAACAGCCGGACGCCACAGACACGACCCAACCGGCCCGGGGCGAAGCGCGGCCAGGTGGTGTGCCATCCCAGTCGCACCGACGAGCTGGCAGTGTGAACGGGTGACTCTCAGCACAGCGCTGCTGCCGTTACTTGTGGTGAAGACACAGCACTGGACCCGCCCCTTCAGTTTCTAGGTGCCCAAGACGGCCTCGCAGCCACGGCACCAGGCGGCACAGCCCACCCGGGGCCCCTTGCCTGCACCCGAGACTCTGCACCTGCACCGCCCCACTTCTCCCCCAACAAGCACGTGGTGCTCATGTCCTCTGTCTCTGTGCCGCTCACAAAAACTTCGAGGCAGCACGCGCTTCCCCCACCGCCCACGCCCCGCCTGTTACGGGGATGGGACACAGAGCACAAGCCGAAGGCACAGACGCATGCGGTGGCACTTCAGTGGATGAGGGGTGGGTGCCAATGGGCAGGGGCCGCAGAGAAAGCCTGAGTCTGGCCCGTGGGTGCAGCAGAGCTCAAGCCGCGGCTTGGGAGCAGGGCTGGGCCCGGGAGCACCATCCCCAGCCCTCTCCTCCAGGGCTCTCATAGCTTCTCACAGAGCAGCTGCCCCACTCTGTGCGGGACTCCCAGCCACGCAGGCTTACAGCAGCTCCACCAGAACAGCTCCATCTCTAGAAGCCCCGGGCGTTAGCCTGTGCTCTGCAAGGGTGGAGTCACCACAGCACACCCCCGTCGGCCTGGACCTGGGAACGGCCCACGCTGCCCACCTGGGGACAGAGGCCAACAAAAGCTGCCCCGTGCGGCTGAAGCAGATTGGGATTCTGGCTGCACTGGTGAGTTGGACACCTCTGTGCCCTTGGCTCAGGGCTTCGTGGCTGTCGCCAGGCACCGAGCCTCAAATGAAGCAACAGTTCAAAGCAGGTTAACTAGGCCCGACTAGTCAACTTACAATGAGTACATGTGTGTGTACACACACACGGGTGGAAACACACACCCTGGCATGTTTACGTGTACACACTTACATGCCACATGCACCTGCACACATGCATGTGCATGCATACACATTCGCACACACATGTACAAACACATGCACGCAAAGAGCAGGGCCTAGTCCAGGAACAAGCTACATGTCACCAGAGCGTGGGAAGTTCTGTCAGATTCATCAGCAACAAAGGGCAAGGGCACCTGAGCCTGGATGGGGCACTGGCTGCCGGGGAGCTGGTCACAGGCCCAGCCCCGACTCACGCATGACAGCAGGCGTGTGAGTGCAGTTCCGTGTGGCGACACGGCTCTGCAATGTTGCAAATCCTTCACTGCGCTGCTTACAGGGGCTGCAGGTACGGAGCACAACGGCTACCCGGGGCAGCAGCCCCAGAACTGACAACAGCAGCCGCTTTTAACCAGTGACCCCTGCTGTCACACCGGACAGACACTCTTTCTGCCATGAAGGAAGCCAACTGACCAAGTCTGTGACCTTCCCGCACAGGAAGAGGGGGAGATGATGTGCTTTTCACAGAACCCCGATGCCTGACACTTACAAGCAGGGGCCTCAGACACTGAATTTCAGAAACCCAGAACTTCCGGAAGCGTACAGTGTCGAGGAAGGAATGTCAAGTTAAGGAAGCTGAGTCGCAGCTGGAATGGAGTCACCCCCAGGAAACGGTCGAAGGCAGACGTGGGCCTTGTTCACATCCCCGCTTCCAGCACACTCCGCTGCACGCAAGCCTTGGAGGGACAGGCTCCCGGCTCTGACCCGACCGGTCCTGCAGTGTCGGAAGACCCCTGCTGCCCAGATGGGCGACAGGTGTCCGGCAGTGCGCAAGGACCCCGATCGAACTCGCTGGTCACAGAGCCAGGTCTCCCAGCTCTGCTGGCCCCTCCTCAAGGAGGGTGTGGCTATTCCACAACTGTAAACAGGCCTGAGCCCCTGGGCCCACCTCCCCAGTCGCTCCAGGGTGGCAGCCTCATCCTCCCTTCCCACCTCCCTCTCTCGACTTCAGCCACAGAATTCTCTTCTCAGGAACTGGAGGCCAGAGGCGGCCCAGAGAGAACCACGTATGAACCCCCGGCCTACCCCACCCCCGTGGCTCAGGCCTTGCCACCTGTCGGAAGATGTAGCTGGCCAGAGGCTCGTCCAGGCCGGGGCGGCGGTCGATGAAGGCGAAGAGGTCCAGGCCGGAGCCGTGCTTCTCCATCACCAGCTGGAAGAAGCCCTGGTTCTCAAACACGTCCAAGACCTGGGGGCGACAGAGAGGGGTCTGACCCTGCCAGGCGCCTTCTGGCAGCGCGCGTAGGATGCCCTCCGTGGGCCCCGCCAGGGCAATGAGAACCCGTACCCCACCTTGATGATGTTGGGGTGCTCCACCCTGGACAGGATCGCGATCTCTAACGTGACTTTTCCAAGTTCAGCATCCTTGACCCAGCAGTCCTCCAGAACCTTCTCCTTCTTAATGAACTTCACCACTACCTACGAGGAAAGCAGAGGGGAGAAGCCGCTCGGGCATCTCTCCACCACCCAAGGGGACTGGTGCCCACGATGGCTCACAGGGGCCACGGGGCCACCATACGTTCCCCAGAACTCCCGTCTCCCTGATTCCTCAACCAACGACCATGTGTCTTGGCAAGAAAATGGAACTAGAAGCCTGAGAACTAGAAAATGATAGCCGTCACCCCCACTGACTGACACTAATCAGAGCTCAGTAAGGCTGCTGAGCACAAGATCCATGCAAGAAACCAAGTGGGGTAGAAAAGAGATACTGTTTGCGGAGGACACAGGCGTACACATCGCCCAACAGCGACAGCAGTGAGTGCCCAGGCCAAAGCTCAAGGAGCCACGGCGGTGACCGAGGGCCAGGCCCAGCCCACCCTCAGCAGGAGGCTGGGTAAGTGACAGAGCCAGGCCTCCTGGGGCGCACCCCCAGCAGGGAAGGCGCACGGTCCGAGCGGGCACACCCAAAGCTGCGGCGGCGGCACGGAGCCCGGAGTGGGAGCAAGAAGAACCTCAAGGAGCATCTGCAGGTGTAGTCGCCCGTCACCACGATCCGGAAGAAGAGGGTGATGGCTGCGGGCCAGCGTGAGTGGTGGCAGTGACACAGCAGCCTGCGCTGGCCCGCAGAGAAGCGAAGGAGGCAAACAAGTGAGGTGGCCACTGTTGGGGACAGGGGACTATGGGTAGGGGAGCCCCCGATGGCAGGTGTGCGAGAGGAGAGGTGCCCGGCCCAGGCTCCCGTGTGAGCTGCAGCCTAAGACGATCCTTGGAGGCAAAAAGCAAGAAAGGAGGGGAGGAGCTCACCACACCAAAGGGCTGCATTCTGCTGAGATAAAGAACGCCTCAGAGACTCAGGGTCTCACCAAGTCTGGAGCAAGAACAACACAACACGGTTGAAAGGAACTGCGGACCCGAGTCACTGGAAAGACGCCCCATGGGTGACGAGAGTCAGTACTGGTAAGACGGTAAAACCCTCCAAACAGACCCTCAGCTTAGGGCGTGGGAATCGCCCTCTCTCCCGTGAGCGGGAGCCTAACCCTTGAAGGTCTGTTTCCGATTGGCTGCTTTACCTAATAATTTGTCAGAGGAGTAATATGTAAATTGACGTCTGTACTCTGAAAGGCAAAAATACTCATGTGTCTCTTTTTAACCTAAGAGGAGAACTCTGGGGCTTCGTTCTTCTCCGTTTAGGAAGAAAGGTCTGAAGAGCCCCCGGAGCCTGTCGGTTCCTGATCCACACCGAGAGCAAGAGGCCCCAGGGAACTGGGGACGACGACTGAAACCGGGAACAAGGCTGCCCGGGGGGCAATGACAGCAGTGGGTGTCCATCCTCAGAAAACTCAGCCTGCAGGTGCTGTCGTCGTGAGGAACAGCCCACAGTCCATTGAATCCAACAAGCTACGAAAGAGCAACATTAACTCACAGAAAGTACCAGAAAGGAAAAGGAAAAGACAGCGAAACAAAGGCTTGGTGGACGACACGGACAATTCTTCAACTCTTCGGCAGGCGCAGGGAAGAAAAGGGCAAACAGCTCACACAGCCGCCGGCACAGCAGCCACAGACGCTCAGCGCACTCTGCAGGCTCCAGCATCGGACACAATGAGAAAACTTAGGTACGAGGATTAATGAAGGAAATCCTCAATAAAACTACTGCAGCCCAGCCCAGACCGGTGACACAGTGGACTGACTGCCAGACTGCGAACTAGAAGGTCACAAGTTCAATTCCCAGTCAGGACCCGTGCCTGGGTTGTGGGCCAGGTCCCCAAGAGGGGGCGCACCGGAGGCAACCACACATCCATGTTACTCCCCCTCTTTCTCCCTCCCTTCCCCTCTGTCTAAATCAATCAATCAATCAATCTGTTTTAAAAACCTAGCAAACCAAATTCAGCAATGCATTCAAAGGCTATGACAGCACAATCCAGGCCTGACTCTGTGCTGTCACTCATCGGGTCAGTGAAGGAAACAGACACACGGCCTCTCAGTGGATGCTGCAAAGACATTTCCGAGAGCTCAACACTCATTCTTAAAAGGAAAAAAAATTCAGTGAGCTGAAAATAGGATGAAATCTCCTCAAACAAAATACATCATCAAGAAACGAGTGGGGCATCTGGGACGGGCAGGGAACCAGCAGGCGGCCGGTGCATGCCCCACACACCTGTGCCTGCCCCTGCTCCATGGTTCCTGCCCCAGTGACAGAGGGAAAGAAAAGGAAGGCCAGAGAACACGAGCAGAAGAGGAGTGACAGCTGTCGTGACCGAAGGGGAGCTCTTGTCCATCAGAAAGCCACCGAGAGCCTCTGGAAAGGAGCCAGGAGCGGGGAGATGGGTGCAGGTGTGTGAGCAGCTAGCAGCCCGGGCACGCGGCTCCAGTCAGTGACACCGTCGAGCAGGCGTGGCCCTCCCGGGGCTCGGCAGGCTGGGCATGGGACCCCGGGCAGCATCCGCAGGGACCAGCAGCCCTGTCACCACGTCTGTTCCCCATGTCACAAGTGCACAGGCAACTAACTGCCAGTTGCCTCCCGACAGGCCTGGGTCAAAGGCACACCCAGCAGCAGACACAGAAATGGCTGGAGCACTGCCTGGGAGGGAACCCTGCAGGGTGCAGCCCAGGGCAGGAAAGGGCGCAGGTGCCGTAGGCAGCGTGTCTGAGGCAGCGACCTGGACGGCTAAGGCTGAGCACGTCTGCTGTGGTGAGAGGCTGCCTCCTGATGTCCACACCCCGCATGGGCCAGCTACCCGCTGCACACCCCACCCACCTCCGAGGGCCCAAGTACCTCCTTATTCTGTTCCCGGTCCAGCGCAGTCCACACGAAGCCAAAGGCCCCGCTGCCCAGCGGGCTCAGCGTGCTGTACTTCTGGGAGTATGCGCCCTCACAGGCTGCCAGCCCCTCCAGCTCCCCCACCTTGGGGGGCTCCTCAAACCATGGCCTGCTTCTGAGCACCTGTGCGAGTGAAGGAAGGCCTGAGGGATCACAGGCAACCCAAGGAGAGGAGGCGGCAGCAGGCAGGCGCGTGACCCCAGCAGCCCCTGCCACTGTGGGTAGGGCCACCGAGCTCTTCGGGGCCCACTCCTCCATGCCCACGGGGACCCCGCCTGAGATCCAAACTGGCACACGCGTGCAAGTGTGCTCATATCCCACCCTGCACATGGGCGCTCACAGATTTGAAACCCTACACTTGGATTAATACACAGGACATTAGAAGACAGTTAAAGAGTCAGACACAGATGTTTCTCCGGACCCAGAGGACACGGGGAGAGAGAGTGCTCAGGGGACAGGCGACCACTGGGCAGAGCGGGCCGCAAACACCCACCTGCCCGAGGCTGGGCCCAGGGTGCTCACACACGGGCTGCATGGCGCTGGGCGGGCTGGCCAGCAGCAGTTGGGTCCATGTGGCCGAGGCCTGGGAGCCATGCAAAAGGTCTTTCACCAGCCAGCAGCAGAACAGGGGTGCAGGGCCTTGGAGCTCCACCCGCTTTACCTCGAACTGCACACCTGAGGGGGGCGAGAGTGCACAGCCCTCTGCTGACTTCACCTTAACAGTGTTGTGACCAAACAAGCACGCGCCCCTGGGCAGCACGGAACCACACAGAGGGCCAGGGGCACCAGGGAAAACACGGCCTCACCCTCACGACCCCGGGGCTCTGCCTCGTGGGGAGGAATGTGAATGAGCCAGCGGAACAAACACGTGCTGGCTGCGGCCCCAGAGGGCACAGAACCACACACCCTTTCACACGGCCTCCTGGGCGTGCCCCCAAACACGTGGTTTTTATGGGGAGGAGGGGTGACAGGTGATTTTACTTTCTTCTTGTTTATATTTTCAAATATCTTTAAATATAACTTATGTATTACTTCTAGGAATAAAGTGTCAGGAATCAACACTACAAAACCAGCGATAAATGACTGGCTAAAGTAATGGGACCTGTTAAGTAGTTAGGAAAATTTTTTAAAAAGGAAAGTGAAACAGCCCTGGCTGGTGTGGCTCAGTGGACTGAGTGCTGGCCTGCAAACCAAAGGGTCACTGGTTCAATTCCTGGTCAGGACACATGCCTGGGTGGCGGGCCAGATCCCCAGTAGGGAGCACGCCAGAGGCAACCACACACAAATGTTTCTCTCCCTCTGTCTAAAAATAAATAAATACAGTCTAAAACCCGAAAGGAAAGTAAAACAACCCACCTCACAGGGCAAGCGGAGGGTTTGCGGACAGCGCCTCCTGGAGCTTGGACAGGCCCGCTCGTCTCCTCGCGCCCCCGCCAGCCCCAGCGGGGCCCAGGCTTCCCCGCCCCGGGCACGCAGTAACCCTGATGTCCAGTGGGTACATGGTGACTTCAGGCCCTCGAAGCCACCACATCTGCCCTCGGGCCCCAAGACGAGGACACCCCTGCCCAGGACATACTCAGCAGCGAGCCGTCTCGGTGGCAGCAGCTCCCAGTATAGGTGCCCTCCTGGATCTCGCGCTGCAGGCTGGGGGCTTCGGGTGTCCCCAAGCTGTCCCCTCTCACTGGCGTGGAGGTGACCTGGATGCTCAGCCCGGGCCCCTCTGACGGGCACGTGTCCGTGGGGACGGCGCCCAGCCTTGGGGGGGTGCCGCCAGGACCCTCCCTGCTGCTCGCGTGGTCTCGCTCCAAGGTGTCAGATGGCCCTGTGCGATCGAGGTCCAGATGGGTCTCACAGAACTGCCGGCCTTCGCCGAGGTTGAAATAGGTGCCAGTTAGCAGTGACAGCTCCCTGTCATCCAGAACCTCAGCCCTCAGCCTGGGCCCAGCGCTCACATCCACCTCGGAGCCAGCCAGGGAAGGAGTGGCCGTCCCCACACACTCAGACGAGGCGCAGGAACAGTCTGAAGTTCGGTCTGTCCATTTGCTGAAAAACAGTTCCTTGTGGTCCCAGGAAAACGTGTTCCTGTCAGCCTCCGGGGCCTCTGCTGCATCCAGGGCTCCAGGGAGGTCTGTGGCAAGGGCGTAGCAGGCAGAGGAGCTGCCGGAGCGGCTGCCGAGCAGGTCTCTGTCTCCCAGGTCACACAGTGCCACAGGGGTGGAGCAGGGGGCGTGCTTGGCCAGGACGAGCTCAGCAGAGGGGACACCCTGAGGTCCTCCAAAGCTCAACTTGGGCAGCTGCTCCTTAAGTAAGCAGGTCTGCAGCTCCTCCCTGTCATCCTGCATCCCCGGCCACAGCTCCTCCAAAGCAGGCAGTGAGAGCCGTGCTGTCTCTGGTGGGCTAGGGGCTGTGTCGGGGCACCCCTGGGGCACGCTCTGCTCAGGCCCGTACCCAGGGTACAACAGCGGGAGGCCTGCCCCTGCTGGCAGACCCCCAGCGTCTGCCTGATGGCTGGGGTGGCTGGCAGCACTCAAACCCCTGCCCTGCAGCTGTGCTTCCTGGGACAGGCCACACACCTCACCCCGGCTCCTGCCCTCAGCTGGGGTCAGAGCTTCAGAATCTTCACGGGAAGCAAATGGTCTCGTGTCCACTGAGTCAGACCTGCTTCCCCCCAAAAGTTCCCGTCTGCGTCTTCCTGGTGCTGTCAACTCCTGCTCCTCCAGGACACTGTCCCGCGGGTCCTCAGGTGGTGACCGTCCCTGGGCTGGCAGGGTTCCTTCTGGGGTGCTGTCTGCCCTGGGGAGTACACTACAGGTAAACTGTTACTTAGAGGCCACAAGAGTCAAAAATGTAGACCACACGCACTTCCCCCCATTAGAAATAAGCACAAAGCATTTAACAACAAAATGCATGGCAGCGAAAGACAAGATTTTGTGAACAAGTTAAAACACGAAGCACTGACTCACACACGGCCCAGCTAAGTGCACGTTCGGCGACAACCCGCCCGAGAAAGCCGGGGCCCCGAGGAGGGCCGAGCAAAGGGGAGGAGGGACTGAGTGAAGTTAGACAGTGGCTGGCGACCAGTACCATCTGACCTCGTGGCCAGTGGGAAGGACCAGGCAGGCGGTGAGAGGGGCTGGCATGAGGGTTAACTGGCTCCTCAGAGCTGGAATGGAGCCCATGAGCACGCTCAGCATGGGGTGGCCCGTGAGGAAGAGGATACCACCATGTGGACCAGGAGATTGTGGGGAGGCCTGGGTCAAGACGCCCCTCTGGTGGCCTGGCCGCAGTGGCACCCACAGGACGGACCCGTGTCGGCCCCGGGTGCACACCGGACCAGCGCCAAGATCAAAGGGTGCAGCCAGGCCCAGCCCCATTGGGCAGATGTGCCAGCAACGTGATAAACGCAGCAGCGGTTCACAGAGGCGCAGAAGACAAAGGACCCCACTCAAGGATGGGCACCACGAAGGAGGGAGCAGTTAGCAGAGTTCAGAGGAACAGCAGGAGTCTGCTGGGGGGCCCAAGGCTGGGGCGAGGGCCGGCCGAGCCCAGGCAACGAGGACTGGTGCCTCTTGCTACAGCGGCCTCTCTCCGTCTCCCCCACCCAGTGAAGCCGGGCTGCCGGCCCTGTGCTGGTCTCGGAGCTGCAGGTCCTCCGCAGGAGGCGGCTGAGGCAGGAGGGTATAGTTCCCCTCACCAAGCATGGCAGGTGACCCCTCAGATGGGGAACTGGGGTCAGGCCCCTTCAGTCTCTGCTCCTCTCTAGCAGCCAGTGCCGCTACATCACCAAATTCCCACAGAGAAGGGAGGAAGTGAGGGGACAATCCTCTCCACCCCCATCCCCTCCTCCACTGCCAAGTCAGCAAGCTGTGGGGAGCACAGGGACCAGGGGCCCCAGCTTCCAGTGCCTGCCTGGGGCCTCAGCCCTGGGCCTGGAGTCTAGGGGCCACTGGGCTCCTTACCAGCCGACTGAGACAGGGGCTGGGCCCACCTGTGCGGCACCCTGGCTGCACGACCACCTCCTGGCACAGCAGCTGTCCAGGCGCTGAGCAGCCCAGGGCAGAGCATAGCCCACCCCCACTGAGATCCTGCGGGGGCAGAGCCGCCCCTCATCTGCGGGTGAGCCAGGGTAGTGAGGGGTTAGCCACTTGCAGCACCAACAGTGGGCACCAGAGCAGAGGAGGGAGAAGCCAGAAGCCACCTGGACGTTTCCATCCAGGTAAAATGGGGACCGCAGGCCCAGAGCACTTACCCCAGACTGGGCGGGGATGTGAGGGCAGAAGGGAGCTGGCCTCTGATGTCCTCTTGGGCCTGGGCCACCGGGATGGCGTCCTGGCTTCCCTCTGGCTCTGGGGTCCTGTCTGGTGTCAGCATGGGGTCACCAGCGAGCACGGAATTGACCTCTGGATGTAGAAACAGCGGCAAAAAAGTGTTTTCGTTTGAGGGCAGGGGGTAAACCCCCTCTACACGCGAAGACTGTCCTGGACCCGGCTACCTCGGGCCAGTGCGTGGGCACCCCGTCTAGGCCACACCCTCTGCCCACTCCACTGCCCTGTCCCGGGCCCTGCACATGGCTGGCATGGTCCCACCGACACTGGAGTCGGAGCAGCACCCTCACAGCCCTCCGATGGCTGTATGCTGACTTGGAGTAAAAGCCGCCATCCCTAAGATGACGTCCACGGCCCTGCGACTGGGCTCCTGTGACCCTCCCAGAACCATACCCAGCCTGTCGCCTTCCATGAGCAGTGACAAGCAGCTGGGAGCAGCAGAGCTGGGTGCAGCTCCTCCGGGCACCTGGTCGGGGAAGGTGAGCCCCCAAGAGGCTGTGGGCCACACTCCTTCAAGCCCGGGCGCCACAGCCCCAGGCTCCAGGGCAGGGTCCCTCCAGGGAAGGAGCTGTGAGCTCTCAGCCCCCACTGGACACAGAGAAGCCCCTAGTCCTCCTCTGCCTGATAACACACAAGTAAGACACACACATGACCTGTGTCCTGGGCCAGGAAACACTGAAGGACCGGCAGAGACAGAGGACATCGGCCCACACTCAGCCCCACTATTTCCCCGTCCTGCCAGCCGCGCCCAGGCCCCAGCTCCCTCCTGTCCCCCAGGGAGGTTCAGGCAGGCTCCCAGGAAGAAGGCCAGGCCTCACCCTCAGTGGTGGTCCACCCTTGCAGGGGGTCCCTGGGCATTCCCCCAGGCCCACGCAGGCTGCCCATGTCCAGGCGGCTGACCAGGTCTGGCAGGGGTGACGAGCTGTCGTACGCAGGGCCCATGTAGTGGTAGAAACCCGGGACCAGGAAGGTGATGTTCTAGAATACAAATGGTGGCGCTCGGACCCGCCCGAACCCTGACTCGTGAACAGCTCACCATCCCTCTGGGGGGCAGTGAAAACGAGGGCCCAGGTCTCTGGGGTGCCACTCCCCCAGGCGAGGGAGGCGGGGTCCGACCCTCAGTGTGGAATGTGTGGCTTCTCTTGTTTTTCTTGTAAAAGAGATAAAATTAGCACACTCTGAAGCTAGTGACTCTGCTGTCTGCCCATCCTCCGAGCGGACGTCTGGCCTTCGCCCCGGCCTGGGAGCCCCGGCTGGCACACTCCCTGCTCCATGTGCCCTGCCACAAAAGGACACAAGGGCCTGGGCAGCAGAAAGCGGTCCCTGGGGTTCAGTGGGGTCCTTCGCCTCCACACTGGCATGGCCTCCATGCCACAGGTTGGGCCCAGGGTGCAAAGACAGGTGCTTCCTCTGAACCTACGTGTGGCCCCCACTGCCAGGTGGCCCCCGGCCAGGGGAATCCAGAACACACACTATCCTGTACACATTCCCCGAAGGGACTGCGGCCCTCAGTGCTCCTGCTGGAATCCCTTGTCCAGAAATCATGCCAACTGAGTCTCCATGAACTTCAGCTGGATCCTGAGCCCGGGGAGGGCATCGCCCCCAGCCGACAGCACGTGGAACAGAATGGGCTGTCCCAGCTAAAACTGGGCTCAGAGGGCCGACATGTGACCCAAACATGTTACTGCCACGTGGGCAGACCCCCTCTGCAGCGGTCTGTTCGCAGTAACTGACACAGCACCGCTCCACAGTCTGGGACAAGAGAAAGGGGGCAGCCACCGCCCTGGTGTGTGGAGACGTCCGCCTCCCATGTTTAAGGAACTGAGAGAAAGCTCAACCCAAAAAGGTCTCAGAGACACCTTCCTCCAAGCCTGGTCAAACAACAGGCTCCCCCAACAGCCCCCAGGACAGTCAGGGGACGTGCAGACCAGCCCCCGCCTGGGGGTGTGCTGCAGCCCACGCCCACAGCCGTGACACACACCCGGGCCCCAGACTGGCTCAGGATGGGGCTTCAAGGCCAGAGCCCCTCCCCATTCTGGAGTGGCCTGGGGATGGTCCAGGGGGTCACAACATGGTGTCTGCTCAACCTGGGGTCTAGAAAAGTGAGCAGGGAATCCGTCTCAGCTGCATGTCTGCCACAAAGCGGGAAGCACAGACCTGGGGCCCACGCACACCCTCACAGTGGGCACAGACCAGCTCCGCCCCAGGGACCAGCCACCCAGGGGCCCACCTTGCCCAGGAGCTCGGTCCGCCCATAACCGAACAGCATCAGTGCAAAGCTGTGGTTGATGCCGTAGATGGTCCCATCCGGCAGGAGCGTGATGAGGCCACTGATGGTGAAAAACACCCAGATGGACGCAGAGTAGCCCAGCTCGGGGGCCGCCTGGCCAGCTCCCGCCTCTTCCGCACAGTGGTTGGGTTTCAGCTTTAAGCTCAGGGGGAAGGTGGTGCCATCCTTGGCTCTCCCGACAGACCTCTGAATTCTAAGGTTCTGAAAGAAAGACACCTCATGTGGCCGAGCTCTGGGCTATGCTGCTCTAGACCATCCCTTGCTTGCCCATTGGGGGTGGGAGCACCCGAGCAGCCAGCTCCCCACAGCCTCCACCTCCCTGCGGCCCCCAGGAAAGGCAGGGCAGGTGGCTGGGCCCTACCTGTGGGAGGCACTGGCCAGGCACAGGGAGTTGCAGGGAGGGGATCAGGTCTGTGATATGTTGCCCGGCCACCGCGTCCTCACACTCGTAGCCATGCAGGTGGGCGAAGATGCTGTCACAGGACGTGACGGTGCCCTGGGAGGAAAAGGCGGCCTTGTGATGGCAGCTCCTTGCACTTCAGCTGCAGACGTCACTGAACTCAGTGATGTCTTCCACCGCGCCTCCTGCCAGAGGTGCACTGGCTTCTAGCAACAGCGTGAGCTGGCTCCTCCTGCTGCTGGGACCTAAACTGCTGGCTGGAGGCAGCCTGCAGACACCCAGCACCCCCAGAGCGCCATCTGCGAGCGGCCACTGCCCCGAGGGCTTTAGGGATGTTCTTTTCTGGCCACGTGAAAGCCACCCTGTAAGCGGCTACAACTGTGTCCTGGTTTTACACAAGCAGACACTGAAGCTGGAGGACCTAGGGCTCCTCGCCCAAGAGCAGTAAGGGGCTCAGCAGATGGGGGCTGACCCCACAGAACGCAGAGGCACATGGTGGGGGGGGGTAAAGCCCCTGACACACGGGGGAGGAGATGCAGAGACCCACCCGTGCTGAGAAACCCAGCAAACTCACGTTGCTTTGGAAGGAGACCCAGGCTGAGACCCTCTCCACGGGCTCCAGCACGACCACGCAGCACAGCCGCTCCTGCTTCACCCTCTTCATCCACACGGACACCGGGATCCGCTCCCCACCGCGGCCCACCATGTCCACCTGCGGGCAGGGACAGGCTGCACCTGCCGCTCCCATGCCAGCTGGCCCTTCTAGGCATGTAGCATCTTCAGGCTCAGCTCACCTGCCTGACATTTGGAAATTAACCAAAGTGCAGGCCAGGTTTCTAACACTGGGCCTATGGCCTCTGGGAAGGGTCCTAACAGGGGAGCGGGTATCGTCGTCAGCAGTGTCTGCAGTTCCTTAAAGATGCAGACAGACACGCCGAACATCTTTGTCTTCCTCCTCTCAGCACTCGGTCCCCTAGACAGGCAGTTTACAGGTGTAGCGGATCCTGTCTCACTTCTTCCAGGGCCTGAGGCTCAGGGCCCAGATTCGAACATGCAGGTTGACTTGTCGAAGACCGAGCTGGACACGTCACACCAGCCGGAGGAGCAAAGCTGCAGGACCCCTTTCTAGCCCCGCCAAGCCCCACATAGCGAAAGCACGTTTCTCTTTGGGGAGCCAATCAGGTGCGGTACCCGCAGGTTCGCAGGCGCCAAGCTGGCAGCAGTGGCTTCTGTTCCAGCGTGCCCCTGCCGCCCAGCTGAGCCCCCGCTGCACGCTGCACCGGGCAGCCAGTCCCCACGCCCACTCTCACCACTGTGCCGAACACCACGGCAGCGTGGCCGTCAGCCTCCACGTGCTCCTCACTGAGTGCTTCCACCACGTCGCAGTCCGGCTTCAGGAAGAACTGTGTGAGCTTCTGGCCAATCAGGTCATGGCTGCTGTACCCCAGGAGCCGGCAAGCATTGTCGTTGGCAACCAGGATCTGCGTGTGGCCAGGAGAGGTCACCAGCATGAGCAGCAGTATCTCTGACTCCCGGGCACCCACCAGGCTGGGAGACCCACTCTCTCCCAACCACCTGCTATGACAGGCTCACACAGTGACACCCTGGGGACCTCTGTGCCTCCACCTAGTGAAAGCAAGAACGCCCCCGGTCAGTGCCCAGGCCATGAGCCCTTCATCCACCAAGGCAGGCACGTCACCAAGACTGAGGCAGCGTGGGCCGCACACCACCCCTCCCGCGGTCCCGGGTCTTTGTGCACGCGTGTGCATCCACACCAATGCCACTCTCAGTTCCGTTCTGCCAACCCTAGCAAGCACAAGCAGGTACCAGGCCCCCTCCTCTCCCAGGGCCTCTGTCCTGACGCCAGGGTTCAGTGGGAGTGACAGCCATGTTCAGGTCTCCGAATTCCTCGCTTTTGTCACTACACAGGTGAAACCAAACGTTCTTCTAATTGCACTTGGCATGCACAAACACCTCGGAATGAGGTTACAGGTTCAAGGTACAGACCCCAGGTCCACGGCTGCCTCACAAAGCGCAGCAAATACCTCCGAGGTCTTGGGGTCCACTGTGAAGATGGCCTTGTTGGGGTTGCCGGCGGGGGCCGGGAGCAGGGGCGTGGAGCACCCCGAGGACAAGCCGCGCAGCAGCGAGCAACAGGACGTGCTACCCGGGGGAGCAGCCAGGCCGGCCTGCTCAGCCAGGGCTGGGCAAGGCACTTTCCCCGTGCAGATGTTTTGGGCGGCCAGTGATGAGAGACAGTAGGAGCTCCATCTGTCTTCTGGAAAGAAAAGGAAAGGAAACTTCAGACTCCGAGGCTGCCAGGAGCTCACTTCTGAGATACACAAAGCCTCCATCCTTGCCCCCAAACCTTGCACAAGGACCAAATCAAACTGCAGGGTCGATTCCTGGGCTAACAATGCATGGATGTGTTGGGACAGGCCCCAGAGTCCAGCTAAGCACCCCCAGGGGCTCCACTGTCAGCAGGGCTGTGTCCCCGAGAACCCAGCATTTCTGTGCAAACGACGCTGAGGTCCCCACCACCCACCCAGCTAGGGGGGCTCTCCTGTGTCTGCCATTCCAGGACCCACAGCCCAGCTATGGCCCTGTCACTTCAAGCGCTGCCTGCTGTCTCCACGCCCCTCCCTCCGCTCTGCTGCACCGTCACCCCCACCTCCAGAAAGTCTGCTCTGGGCAACGCCCCAGCCACCCCAGGTCCCACAGCGCCCGCCCTCAGCACCGCACGCTGCCCGGCCTCCCATCAGCCAAAGAACCTCTGCTCCCCCCATGGCGCCGGCACTGCCCCCCATCTCAGTAATGGCAGCCCCTCCCTGCAGCGGCTCAAAAGCCAAACCAGAGTCACCCCCTATCCCCTCTGGGTCCTTCACTGAGGAACCCCCACCTTTTCAGTCAGTGGCCACACTGGAACGAAAACCCCATGGCTGCCCAGGCCCCCTCTCTGGAGGCAGCCGGTCCCAAGGTCAGCTCCACCTCTTGCCTCCCGACAGTCCCTGTAGGGCCAGCTCCGCCTCTGCTGCCCAGAGGCCTGGCCCTGGGCCAGCGCACCAGGCTGGGGGGGGCTCCCTCAGGATCCCACCCCCTCCAGAGGACAAGCTCCGCAAAGGCAGAGTGACTCTGTCTTCCTCGCTGGGTCTAGGCCAGGGGTGTCTGGGCTACGGGCTCTGGCTGACTTGGAGAAGTCAGTGAAGGGGTGGGAAGTGGGCCCAGCTGCCAGGCCACCCCTGGAAACCCCCACCGCCCCAGTCGGGAAGGCATCTGTCCCCGCCTGCCTGCTGTCCCCTCGAGGGTCCAGCAGGGCCTGAGTCTCCGTGTGTAGTTGGTGGGCACCGGCAGAACTGAGCCAGCAAACCTGCATCGTGACCGCAAGGCCACCTTGCCCGGGACAGCGCTGTCCACTCTGCGGCGGGAGGACTCGGCTCTAATCTGACCCTGAGATATGGAAGAGAGTTTCAAGCCCTGCCTGGAAAGGAGCGTCTCCTGCCTAGGAGTCTCACAGACAGACGCCGCAGGGAGGGCCTGCAGCGCCGTGGGCCAGGGCTGAAGCCTAGACCTTTTTCTGCAAGGACAGGGACCAGATGCCCACAACGGCCACATGGAGGTTGTCACCGGAGAGCGCCATCCTGCTCTGGCAGAGCTTCGAGAGCCCATTCCTTCTGCTCAGGTGTCTGTGGGCCGAGGACACAGACTTGCTGGGCTGGGGGGGGCTCTGCGCAGCTGGGCCCTCGGTGGGCGCTGGCAAGGGCGGGCCTCCACACAGGCTCCTCTGATCCTCTTCCAAGGCTGGCGGGCCTCTGTCCTCCATCAGGAGCCGGTGGGCCATGGAACGACCGCCAACTACGAAACAGGGGGACCCTGCTCAGCATCTGCACGGCGAGTACGTAAAGATGGTTTAACCAGCTGATTCCTCCCGAGGCTGCGTTAGCTCGGACCCATAAGACTCACACACCCACCTGCTCTTTGGGTCGGGACCTACGACCTGCGGGGAGTCAAACCGAAGTCCTGCCAAAAGGTGCTCTTCCAAGGCCTGCGCAGGAAGGGGCAGGAAAGAAGGAGAGAGAGAGAGAGAGAGACCAGGTGGAAGAGGGCTGTGGGTCCAGGTCACACGGACTGGAAATGCTCTCAGGTCGAGAGCAGTGTTACTGAGGCCACAGGTCAGGGGTCTGAGCAGCTGCAGCACCACCCCACAGCTTCCAAAGCACAGCACTCGAGGCCAAGGCCGAGGTCAGGGGATGGGCCTGCACCGGACGTTTGTGTTTTTACCTTTTTATTTCTAGGCACTTGTAGATCTTCATGCAGATATAACAAAAACACAGAAAAACCCCATGTACCCTACCCTGGGTTTCCCGGATGGTGACACCATAACCGCAGGACAGACCAGCCTGGGCCGGGGCCTGACTGAATGAGGAGCCCCAAGGCCAGGGCAGTGAGCCCCCAGAGCCTGCATCCCATCTTCTAGACCACCTTCTGGGGATGACGAGCCCCAGAGTTCCCCGCCAAGTTCCCAGACTTGCCCAGGCCTCTGCCCCCATCAGCCCTCCCACCCCAGCACATGCAGGGGCACACGCAGGCCAAGGACAGGCTGAGGCATGGCCTCTGCAGGAAGATGAGGTGTCCGCGGGCAGGCAGACCCCACACGGGACGGTCCTGGGCTGCTGGGAAGGGAAGGGGCCAGCCCTCCCCACGCCGACACGGTACAGCACAGGACTCTAAGGGAGCCCCCCACCAGCTCCAGCCTGGCTTCAGGGTCACTGCCACAAGTCATCAGGACAGGAGGGCAGTGTCTTTCATGGCCAATCTGTGAGCCCGATTCGTAATTTTGCACCCGGCAACAGCAACATGGGGTAAAATCACACCCCTGTGACTTATCGCACACAAAGTTCGTTCCAGATGATTTGGGGAACAAAAGAAAAAAGTTTTAGAGAAATTCAGACAAAGATTTCAGCAGACCGGATGAGCAGCCTTGCCATCTCAGAACCAGATCTCACTAAGAACACTGTCTCTGGCATCTCTGCACCACCTGACAGTAGCAGAAACTTCCAGAAGGCACAAACCACACGCAAGCACCGAAACAGGCCCACAAGGGGAGTGAGTTGTCCGAAAGAGCCTGGAGAGCAACCCTGAGGCCCCCAAAAGAAGCCAGTGACCCTTAACGAGGGCCAGGGCGGCCCTGACTCAGCAGCACCCCCTGACCCTGGCAAAAGCCACCCTCTCCGAAGCAACTCATCCTACACGTAGGCCTGCAGTTTTCCAAAGATTAGGAGCAGCCAAATACGTTCTCTTCCCATTCAGGGACAAGAAGGCCAGCCTCAGTGACCGTGTGCAGAAGTACAGTTACACACACAGCCTGCTCGGTAGCAGAAAGGCCTGTGTGTGCTTAAAAATATGAAATACGAAGTCACAAAGGAGAGCAGGAAAGAGTTTCTCAAGTGGCTAGCTAGACTTTAGAAAGACAGAAGCTTTTTGGAAATGAAATTTTAAAAGTTTTAGTATTAGAAAAAGTATTTGTAATTCACGCTCTCCCACAAAGAAAACTCTAGAACCAGAGGCTTCACTGGTTAATTCTATCAAACACTCACGGAGGAAGCAGCACCAACACTACACAAGCTCTTCCAGAAACGAAAAAGGAGGGAACACGCCCGATCCAGTCTTTGAAACCAGACAAAGGCGTTGCTGGAAAAGAAAACTGCAGACCAGTAACTCTCGTGAACACGGACTTGAAAGGCTTCAGCAAAATGCTGGCAAACCCTTCAAGCGACATGTAAAAAGCAGAGCATGCCACAGGAATGAAAGGCCAGTTTAGGGTTTGAAAATCAATCCAAGGTAACCCACCACACAAGGAGGCTGAAGAAGAAATTCACATTATCACATCAATTGGTCAGAACAAGTGGGGAGGGGAGGCCTCTTCCAGTCGCGCCCTCATGGGGGTCTGAGGCAGTGCACAAAGGCGAGAAAAAGAAATAAAAGGAACATACTGAGAAGGAGGGTGTAAAGCTGTCTCAGGTCACACAAGACACCGTCATTTACACGGGAAGTCTGAGGGACGCTGGGATTAATACACCAATCTTTTTAAAAGGAGGTGGAAGGAAAAGGTAGGCACAGAAACTGCAAAGAAGCCCATGAGAAAATGTCCATCCCCCCAGTCATCAGGGAAACACCATTAAACCCACCGTGAGCTGTCACTGCCCGGCCACTGGGGTGCCTAGAATGGAAAAGGACAGAAAAGGAGAAAAATGAAAACAGGAAGCGTTGGTGGGGATGTGGAACAGCCACATGCCCACTGGCCATGGGTGGGTGTATGTGCACAGGCACCCACGCTGGGCAGCCGCTGCTGGGTGCCTGGGGACCCAGGGCCCACACACACATGTCCACAGACCTCCGCACAAACGTGCAGGGCCCAGAGCAGGGAACAACCCAATGGCCTCGTCAAAAGACAGATAAGCAAACGGAGTCCATCCACATGCGGAGTCTTGCCGGGCAGTGACGGTGAATGAGCTGGTGACACCAACAGTGGCCCGTGTGGAGAACCGTGAGCCGACAGCCAGCCAGGCCCCTCTGATGTCACACTCTGGAAAGGACGACCCTCATTCCCAGGGACAGGAAGCCACATGGTGGTCCTCCAGGGCAGCAGTGGGAGGCCACTGGGGACAGCTGAGAAAGAGCAGAGGAAACTCTCAGGGTGACCCTGGTTGTGCCTGCACACGGTGCGCATCTCGAAGCTCACCGAACCAGCTGGGTGCATTGTAGTGTCTGCAAACTTTATCTCGACGGAGTTAATTTTCAGTGTCAGCAATGGGTAACGCAGGCCCGTGGTTAGAGTTGAAAAGAAACTCCGTGCCTTGGGAAATACATTTGAATAAAGAGCCTGGAATGCACACAGAAACAAGAACATAAAAACACGAGCGAGGAGCTGAGACACAGGCTGAGCTAACCTAACACCTGTTGGGGAAAGAAACGTCTGGAGCGGCAAAAGTGAACAAGCTCAACAACAAATAAACCTACAGGCCCGGGCCCCCGGGGGGCGCTCAGGCCACCAGACGTGAGCACCGACTCCGACGCCACAGGCATTGTGCCACCGTGTTGGCGTGACGGCAGGAATGACCACACAGATCACAGGACAGCATGGAGCCGACCACAGGCCGTGCACATATGAACGCGGGCATCAGGACTGAGAGGCCGTTCGTGTCCACTGAGGCAACACGGACCTTTGACCCGTGTGCAGGTGCTGGGACAACTCACCGCCCAGGCGGGAAGCAATGAGACAGCTGTCAACACCTCATGTAAAACACCAATACCCAGGGCCAGGCTTAATTTGTAAAAATCAAACAATAAATTTTAGAAGAAAACTAGACTTCCTACAAGTCTTTGGGTTGAAAAAGTTTCCTTAAACAAGACACAAAAAGCTCTAGCTATAAAATAAGATTGATAAATCTCACATTGAAGTTGAGAATATCTATTCACAAAAAATTCCATAAAGAAAATGAACTAAGCCACAACTTTGGAGAAGGCATTTGTGACATATATTACCAACAGAACATTAATATCCAGGATACTTTAAAAGGTCCATAATTTAAAATTTAAAAGACAAAGAGCCTGACAGAAAAATGAACCAGAGACAGTAGCAAGAATTCCACAGAAGAGGAAGCGCTGGTGGCCAATAGCCCCACGACAATGGGCTTAACTTTGTGAGCAAAACCGTGATGATCTCATACCTACTAAATCAGCAAAAATTACACATTCTGATAATACCAAATGCTGATAAAGATGTGGCTCAATGGGTACAATTTAAGTCAAATACTCTCCTACTCTGACAGTATATCCCTCTTGTGTATTTACTTCCCGTAGAAATCTTTACACAGGGGCAGCAAGTCACACCAGAATGTTCAGGGCAGCATGGTTCACAACGGCACAACAAACCAACCAACCACCCCCCCCTAAACATTCATCAGCAAGAAAACAGATTGAAAATGCAGGTATATTCATGTTATAAATTATAGAGGGAAGACAAATGTTACATATACAACAAGGATAAATCTTAGCCATTTAATAAGTGTGGGGGGGGATCAAGTTACAAAAGACTATCAACAGCAGGACTCCCCCCAATCTAAATACGTCATTTAGGGACACGCAGTATATGTCACACCCAAACCTCGGGCAGAGGCTTCCTCCAAAGGCCCAGCAGCAAGCTGACCTGGTGAGGACACGATGGCTCCGGGTCCCCCGGTTCCAAGTGGGAGTGGTGGGTTTTAGTGGTTCACGTCACTATTACATCCACAAGTAACACTGCACTTATCCCTTTGTACGAATCAGCTAGTATGTGCCGAAAATTCACGGATGTTTTATACACACACAAAATATCCAGCATGGGACCCTGAAAAGCAACAGCTGAATGAACAGGAAGCTACAAAGAAAAATAATAATAAAACCATCAGAATGTGTTGCTTTCCTTCAAGTGGCAATATTTCCACGTCACAGGTTTGTATTTCCTTCTTCTCTGCGTGTGTACACTTTCCTACTCCCGACCAGCCCACAGACAAAAGCACACAAGACTTGATTACAACTCGAGTATATTGTAAATCTTACAAAAACTTACTTTGTAAAAAAAAAAAAAGCACTAAAACTCTCCAGAATACATTGTAATTGTTATAAAACTTTACTTTGTAGGAGCGACAAGAACCAGGAGATGGGGAAGGAAATATGAAGGGAGGGTAGGGGAAAGAAATTTTGTCTTTCCTGAAAAGAGGTAAATAATCCTAAATTGATAAACCAAGAGGTGGGGTGCAAGAAAGACACATCCTTTTCCCTGTGTGCTTCCTGCACTGCCTGTGTTCCCCGGTTGGGGGGGGGGGCAGCTCAGCACAGTGCGTCCATCCCTGGGAACCCCAGGGACCAGACACAGCCTCCCAGCACCTCTGGTCTCTGAGCACAGAGTCTGACCTCACACCGCCTTCAAGCACTTCCTTTTCTCAGGTTTAGTTCTGAGTCAAACAGCAACCAGAAATGTGTGCAAGTCCAGGCCTAGGTTTTTTGTTGTTGCTGTTTTAAAACAATGCCAGTTGGGGGTTTGGGGAAGGATATGGGGGGGCCAAGTGAAGGGGGATTATCATGGGACCCTGAACCGAGAGAGGACTTCACGGTGCCTTGGAGTAATCCTGCGCCTGCTGCCAGTTTTGATTCCAGAAGGCAGGAGGGACCCTGCTCAGTCAGACCAAAGAGAAGCCAGAAGAGGTTTACAGGGAGCTTCTGGGACAGTACTCCTTCCTCTGACGGTGACCTTCCAGAAGTCACGTCATCCCGCCACCAGAACGCAAGCAGGAAAGCAAATAGCTCCAGCTGCTGCTCCAGCTGCTGTGCGACCAAACACACAGCCAGCCTCGGGTGGAAGCCAGCAACCTGCGGGCAGCACAGGACAGAATGGCAAGAATGCCGCTTTGAGCCCCCAGTGAGCCCACCCTAAAACCTGCCTTCCTCTGGACTTCGGGTTTGGAGCCAAGGACTTTACCGCCATCAGGGCCCTGTCGAGACTGTGTCTGTTTCTTGCGACAAGGCACCCTGAACAACCCCAGGGTAGTGGCTGTTGTCACAGAGTGAAGGCGAAGGCTTCCTCAAGCCCTGCCCCCCCAAGGGCTGCAGAGGCAGGATGAAGACGCCCTCCAGGCAGCGCCACCCCAAGGCAGAGACACCCACTGCCCTTAGGGAGGAGCAGCCTGCCCAACTCCCAGGGCCCCCTCCGCCTGCCCGAGCAGCCTGGATTTTATCCCTCAGACTGACTCTCTTGAGCTCTCCGCTGGAGAGCAGCAAGACCAGATGCGCATTTTATACAGATCACTTCAGGGACAAGCAAGGGTGGAGGGAGATGCAGAGAGGAAGGTTACAGTAATCCAGGCAAGAAATTATGAGGTCCTAAATTAAAGCGATGGCAGAAAGATGGCCGGGGAACCGATAGAGAAAACGCGACCCAGAACTGCCATCGGTTCACAGGGCGATGAGGTGAGAGAATGAAAGGCACCAGGACCACATCCGAAGTTTGAGCTCACCCATTGCCATTCTCTGGGAAAGAAAAACGGGTGAAGACAAAAGGCAGGAGGAAGCAGGGTGTGCATGGGACATCCAAGTGAAGATGCCGGGAAGCTGTGGGCTGCACCCACAGCTCTCGCATTCGTCCACAAAAATTTACCGAAAGCTCCAAGTGCCGGGCACCGTCCGCAGCTGATCAAGACACGGTCTCCGTTCCGGAGCTCAGGTCCTCGGAGGACAGGCGATAACAATGGATAAAGCGCACACAGTTAGCTCCAGGGTAGCACGGACGCCTAACGGGCCGAGCCGACGAGACAAGAGGACCAGGGAGGCCCGGCTGGGCCCCGGGGCGCGGCTCAGGGAAAAAGGCCGCAGGGCGGCCGGCCACCTCCGTGCCAGAGACACACAGAAGCGAGCCAGCAGCGCCGAGGACAAGACCTCGGGCTGGCTCGTCCAAGGGCCGCGCTGGGCCGGGAGACGGGATCCCGCAGAGCCCTAGCCGCCTCCCCGGAGCGCAGGCATCTCACCTGGGGCTGACGACGGATTCCCGGCCAAGCTGGCTATACCGGGCCGCGCGGAAACCGATCTTGGTCTCGACCCTCCCAGCCAATCGCAGAGCAGTTCATGGTGATTGACAGCCCCCCTGGGCCAACCGCTGGTGCCTGTGGGCGAGATTCAGCCAGTTTGAGTGGCGAAGCCCGCGCTGACGGTTGCTAAGGACGCACGGGACTCCTACGGCGCTTCCGAGGAGCCAAAAGAAATAGGGCCTCCTACAGCCCGGTCCAGCAGACTCCGGTTCCTCTGGTCTCGGGATCGAGAAGGGTGAGCACTGCGGAGCTGTCCCTCGGCCGCCCCGACCTGGAGGTGGGGGCTATAGCGTCGGCCCCCTCACGGACCCAGAGCGCCCGTGGGGCCGAGGACCTACGAAGGTTGCTGCGCCCGCCGTGGACTTGATCGGCGTCCGGGGTCCGGAGTGGCTCTCCTGGCACCTGCGGCGAAGCCGGCCCCCGTCCCCGGCTCGAGCGAAGGCGCCCGAGCTGAGCCTGCCCTGTGCTGAGCGTTAACTGGAGGCGGCCCCTTCACACAGATAAATCCGCGCGGCGACGCCGGACAAAGTCGACCCATTTTGCAGACGCGGCCTGTGAGGCCCGAAGGCCCGCATATTGCAGCCCCACGCAGTAACCCGCTACGAACCAGCTCATCTACCAGTTTTTTCTCTCTGTGGCTGCGTGTCTGCACCATGCCACTCCCTGCCTTCTCCACTCCTCGCCTCCTGACGCCTCCAGGGGTTCTTAAATTACCTGCCCGGGGGAGGTGAGGCGAGCGGCCTCAGGGATGAACTACAACTCCCATGAGGCGCTGGGGCCTGCAAGCGCTTCGAGGTTCAGCCTCCCCTGCGCTGGGATTCCATTGGCTTGGCAAGCTCTAGGTTGGGGGTTCTGATTGGCTGAGGGACCTGAGGCGACAGATTCCGGAAAGGGGAAAAAGCAGCGGACATGGCGGCGGAGCGCGGCGCGGGTCAGCAACTGTCGCAGGAGATGATGGAGGGTGAGCAGCCCCGCGGGGCGGCGGTGAAAGGGTCCGGCGGAGGGGGAGCGGCGGCCCGCAGCGGCCTTCCCGGAGAGAAACGGGGGCTTCCGGCTCTGGTCGTGGCCCAGGCCCAGCCGCGCGGCCCCTGACAGCTGCCGGCCGGTTCGGAGGGGCGGGGGCGGCCGGGAGGGCGCGGTACCCCTGGGGGCGCGGACCGGGAGGAGAGCGGCGCCCGTGGGTGGGGGCTGAAGGCGCGGTGTTAGCGCAGCCCCGGCGTCCACCTGCTGCTTGGAGCCTCGCCCTGACCCCTCCGATCGTGGGTCGTTCCCCGTGCACTTGTCTAGTGGGAGGCTCGTAGGGGAGCGTGGCCGCCGCGGAGAAGAATCCTCTCGAAAGCGAACGGACTGTGGGGAAAGGTGACAAGTCGTCGAGGGCTTGGTAGACACCACCGAGACCAGTTTGCAAAGTTATCACAGTTATGCAAAGACTGGATTCGGCTCTTCCACTTTGTTGAGAAAGATGGTGAGCTTATCTGTGCATGTAGCTGTGTGCACACATGCTCTCCCCCAGTTGGAGAGCCAGCTCTTCACGAATGCGCCTGAGCTGGTTTCCTGGAGAAGACGGTGCTCGCGTGTCAGTGCTGGGGAAGAAGGGAGCAGGGGCGGAGGCGGGAAGGAAGAGCCCGCAGGTCAGGGAGTGATGGCTGCCTGACCAGAGCCAGCTCCAGGTTGACCCTTAAAGCTTCCGCTAGGTTGGAGATAGAGTCGGGGAAAGATCAAAGGTCATTTCTGGCAAAGGAAACCACCTAGTCAAAGTCAAAGGGTGTGGACGTGGCCTGTTTAGAGGAGAGTCTGACCAAGGATGACAGTCATTTTGGTTGAGAGTGGCAAGTACCAGGGAAGCTGGCAAGAGAAGGTTGTGTAAGGGACATTCGTGAACCTCGTGGATTTGGGGGCCTGGGATCTTTGTAAGCGAGGAAGTGCCTCTTCCTATCCCCTTTCCCTCCTCCACCCCTTGCCCAGCCGTGTCCATGTCTGGGCAAAGGACGAGTACGAGACCCAAGCATTTTTCTCTCCTGCTCCTACTTCTCCAATTCATCAACAAGCTCCTGACCCTTCTACTTGCTTAAAATCTCCAAATTTTCAAATCTCTTCCATTCCCACTGCCAATACATTCAGCCAGTCCATTGTCCCCAGTGCCCCAGAGTCAATTTATGTGCTGATCCTCTGTCCCATGCTCCAGACCCTCTGCAGTCCTCTGGATGAGTCCCAGGTGTCACTTGGGCTGCCCTTCCTTAACGAAGCCCCTCCTGCCCAGGCCTGAGCTGAACCAGACCATGGCCCAGTTGAACTTGCTCTCCCTTAGCCTTGACCTCACAGCGCAGGTTTGCCTCGCTCTCAGAAAGTGGAACGAGCCTAAGAAACTTTTCAAAGCTAAAACAGCATAAAGCAAAGAAGCAGTTATCTTAGGGCACATCTCGCTAATGGATGCACAAAATCAGGATGAAGCGTAGACACTCACAGACACAATTCAGAGCTCTGGCGGCTCCGTGCTGAGATGCTGGGCGTGGTCTCTGGAGAAGGCGCCTGGTGCCACCACACTGACCAGGGTTCGTGCTGCCTCTGTTGGGGCTCATGCAAAACAGTGATGCTGGTTTTTGCTTTTCACATTTTTTTCGTGAAACAGAAAATCCTTTTTGGAGTTTTTTCATTCATGTAAACAGGTACTAATGTAGTTCCTTCTTAAAAATGACGTAGCATAAAATGAACTTTCGGGAAGCAGGGGATACTTGCAATTAATTTATTATGCGTCTACTGCTTTTACTTACTGAAAGCTAACTGCTTTTGTGCCTTTTCTAATTTAATTCTGAGCAACTCTAAGATAGAGTGAGTATGTTAGGTCCCTTCTGCAGATTTGGAGGCTGAGGCTTGGGAAATGAAGTTACTTGCCGAGCTGGGCCTCTGGGAGCAAGACGCAGACCCAGGAGGGGTCATCGGCATTCCAGAAGGTTTTGGAATCAAAGATGATATTTAGATTTTAGAATCAAATCAGATTCTCTGGCAATGGAGAATAGACAGGGTCAGCACACGCCACAAAGAGGCCAGTCGGGAGGCCTGGCGGGAGCCCCTGGCAGTTGCCGTGGCAGGGGGGAGGAGCCCAGCTGGAGAGTGGGAGGTAGATTTCATAAGGACACATTTCGTCCAGCAGTCCTTTCGTGGACAAAGGAAAGGCACAGTGGGAGACACAAAGAGGCAACAGCCCTCCCTCACCTTGGGGGGTAAGCTAGGACCAGGAGTGAGGTGCCTTTCGGTGGGGTTGGTGACCGCAAGTCAGGTGTTGGTGCCTCAGGGCTTCCAGACAGACTCCTGAAAGAGGTCAAGAAAAAAGTTAGGGGAAAGGAACATTATTTGACAATTTCTCCAATGAGCTTTTACCAGTCTGCCACATTTAATCATTGACTTATTTATTAATTCAAAAACTATCTATTTACCAGCCCCTCAAAGCTTTGCGCTGGCTGGCATCACTGTGTCCTGAGGGTTAGCATCCGTGACCTTCACGTAGGTCTGTGAGCACTGCTGGCTGTCTTCTCCTTTCCTGTTAGAGCTCCCGCCCACAGTCTGATTTGAGTTAGTCTTGATTTCTTTCAGAATGTGGGCCTGTGAACTGGGCTGGTTTTCCTGGCCAAATGGATAGTGGAGCGTGGATGAAGGTACGTGGTGGAAGGGGCACAGTGGTCCCCTCGACGCGGCTCTGCAGGCTTCACTACATGGTAGCCTTAGTATGTGTAATCCCAACATCCCAGGGCTCGCAGAGCCCCTGGCGACTTTTCATGAGCTCCTCGAGGGCAGGAATCATGTGACACTCCCCTTCATACACGTGTGGCCTCCCTACCCCACCCTCTCCTGGTGCTCTCGCCACTGGGCGAATGGCGCCTGGGACATGGAGACGCGCAGATGGTCGTTGAGCCAGATTCAGCGCCTCTGCTGAATGAAGTCTTGCCGACTTGCAGCTGGGTGAGGTCTGCTGTCTGTCGTGGGTGGGGATGCTCACGGTCTGTGTGGTTCAGTTGACAGGCGGGGCGAGTCTGAAGAATCGGGCGACGAAGAAGGGAAGAAGCAGAGCGGCGGTATAGTGGCAGACCTCAGCGAGCACAGCCTGAAGGATGGACAGGAGCGGGGGGAAGAAGACTCAGAAGGTACCAGGCCCCGTTAAGAACCGTGGTCACTAAAGGGTGGGAGCGGTCAGCGTTGCCGGTGATCTGTGCCCCCTTCCCAAGGTGGTGGTGTGTGTCGTCCTGGAGGGACCACTGTGCTGGGCGCAGCCACAGAGGCCCTCGGTGGGCTGGGAGCAAGGTGCAGCCTCCGTGCCCCCTCGCCAGCTGACTCGGTGAGGGCGCCTGCAGGCAGAGTGCAGTGTGTGTGACTGCACTGGAGGCAAATGCAGATAATGGCGTTGGGGCTGGTGTGTCATCTGGGACAGAACCAGAACACTGTTCATTAACCGTGTGTTCAAAAAGCGAGATCTGCCGTAAGCGTCACGGCCAAGCACTTGCTCTGCTGTCCCACCGTGGCGATGCGAGCTGCTTTCCAAGCAGCACGTTTCACACCCTAGAGAAGGCACTTCCGAGTTCTTCGCCATTTTCATCGCCCGGGGATGGACCTCTTAATTACCTGGGTGTCAGGAAAATCATTTCATGTGGAAAATGTCCCAGTGGCCTCCTGTTGTTTCAGTGGATGACAAGGACAGCAAAGCGAGCTGGAGATTAAGAGAAATAAGCCCTCAGCCCGTGGTGGTGGCCTTTGCCCGTGATCTCAGCCTGTTTTTTTGTTGCTCAGAAGATCGATTTACTTTGAAAAGAGTGAGAGTAGAAACCTATCGACAGACAGAAAGATGTCCAAGATACATTATGAAGTGAAGAGCAAATTTCCAAACAGTATGCATGTTGAGATCCTGTTTTAATTTAGAGAATAATATGCAGACTCACCTACTTAGGAGGGAAAACCCATCAAACTGCTGGTGAAGGTGTCTCTGAACAGCAAGCTGGTGAGGGTCTGGTGCCTCCTGCATTTCCAGATTTAGATACAACATACGGATGTTTGAGGCAGTAATCATACATTACCCTTTTAATAATAAAAACAACAAATTTATTTTTTAAGATGTTAGTTATTCCTTTTTAGACAGGGGAAGGAGAAAGAGGGAGAGAAACATTAATGTGTGGTTGCCTCTCATGTGTCCCCCACTGGACTGTTGACCTGACCCGCAACCCAGGCCTGTGCCCTGACTGGGAATCAAACTGGTGACCCTTTGGTTCGCAGGCCAGTGCTCAGTCCACTGAGCCACACCAGCCAGGGCCAAAAACAACAAATTTAGGAAACAACACTGTGCTCTCTGTTCCAGCGAAGGTGGCTGGTAACTATGGCAACCTAACTTTAAGGCAAAGGAGAGCACTGCGACAGCAGCAGTCACCTTCCCAGAACTGCAGAGTTGTGCTCTGGAAGGGGCGTGGGTGGCGTAACTGCCAGGAGTGACGGGTGGGACTCCCAGTGTTGCCTGACGTAGGCCCGGGACACTGAGCAGGTGGGAGTGCCACCTGTCTTCACGCAAGAGTTCCTGCTGCTTGGGTGGGGCTGGAGAGTGGGCAGAGCCCTGTCCTGGGCTTCCTCCCCTGGCTGTGGGCACAGGCTCGCTCCGACCCACCCAAGGGCGCATGGAACAGCTGCGCGGGACAGCTCCAAAGTGGGACAGCTGCGCCGGAACCCCGTTGTCCGAACCAGCACCCTCCCCTCCAGGACGCTTGCTGAGTAGAAGTTCTCTGGGAATACTTAAGGCCTTAGAGAAACCAGGACTCACACCTGCCTGTATTTAAGTCTTAAGTTCGAATAAAGTCATTCAAACGTATCAGTTGTTCCCTTTCATTCATTTTCCCTAAGATATCAAAAAATGTGATCACTGTCTAATTCACTCAGGAAGGTGTCCCAGGCTAGTAACTTTGTTTCAAAGGCTAAACTGACCTTTTGGGGCCTGTTCTATGCTGGACAGATTACAGACAACCCCTCTGAGCCCTGTGACCACCCATCCCAAGGAGCCCGGGACAGCCTCAGTTTCCACCTGCTGGCCCAGCATGATTACCTGTGGTGCCCCTGTCACTAAAGTGTCCTGGTTTGGACACTGAATGGCCAGGGTGCCCAGCCTTCATTGCATAGCCCGTGTCACTGCAGCTTCCTGGGTCCTGATGTTGAACTCAGGCTGTTGGAGGAGGGCAGGTGACTTGGGTATACCTCTTGGTTTTGCTCAGCTTCTTTTATCTAATTCTTAGGTTGGTGATATCCCATAAAGTTATGGATAAACCGTAAATGCCATTTTTTTAATCTAGCAGCTGTTGATTGTTATGGAAAAGGTTCAATGAAAAGACTAGGAAGTGGATTCAGCTACCCGGGCAGCGCTTCCTGATTAAGCAGGCCCTACATCAGGGGTGCCCCTCTGAGCCCTCCAGTCCAGGGGCCAGGCTGACCGGCATGCGGGCTGCTAGCCCGCTGCTCTGCAGAAGCAAACGCAGTCTTGTTGTGAGACAGGCAGCCCAGCTTCTTCCTCCAAAAATGTCTGGGACCAAAGCTTCTTTCGGGAGACGCCATCCAGCCCCAACATATGGCCTTTGGACCCAAATTCAAGCAGAAGTCACTCAATGGGAGGAGAGGTCTTAAGACAGTTGGTGACATCAGGGAATCACTGTTGCTCGTTTTAACAGTTTAACCCTCTTAAACATACATGCTTCAGTAGGCTCAGATGGGATGAAGGGAGGGGGCTGCCTACCTGGGGCTGTGGGCTCTGCAGCAAGAGTAGCTCCTGCCGCCTTCTCAGGTGTTGGGCACCCCAGGAGTCTCAGGCCAGGCCTGCTGGGTGGAGGTGCTCCGCCAGAATCGGCCCCCGGCCTCCCAGGCAAGAAGTGCAGCTAAATTATTCAGCAGGGCTGAGCCTGTCTGCTGAGCCGTGCTTCATTCTGTTCTGCTCTTTGCAGAGACAGTTATTTGTAGATGCTGGGCCTCTTTCCAAAGCAGTAAAAGACATCCTCAGACATCTGATTTGCCCACCGTGGTCCACCATCAAACGGCCTGATTTATTGCCACAAACTGGGGGTGCAGGCTGCTGCCAGTTACGCAGCTCTGGGTGTCAGCGGAAGTGGTTGGCTGGTGGCCTCTCCCCTTCTTTTTGCCATCATGTCCTCTCTCAGGATGCTTGGCAGTGCAGATGGAAATTTGGAGACCTTTGCTGGTAGCTGAATGCAGGGAACTCAGAATGCCAGGAAGGCCGCCCCTGCTTGCGCGGGGTGTTGATTAGCCCCCCGTGGCACCCAGACCCTCCAGGTGCTGCCTGTGGTGGGCCCCACGCTCTGAGCCAGGCAGCCTGCATGCCAGCTCGCCCTGCCCCCAGGCCGGGCTGCTGCCTCCTGCATACGGGGGCTCAGAAAGGGCTCTTCTTCCCCTTTCTCTCTCACTCTTCCAGGCCAAGAGCTGCCTGTGGACATGGAAACCATTCAACTGGACAGAGATGCTGAGGTAATGCCACCTGCTCCGCCCAGCCTCAAGGGCCGTGGTGACAGACCACGCTGACCACAGGGTGTCTTTTGTGAAGGTGCCAGTTAGTGAGTGATCCCTGAGAAGAGGTCGTCTCAGTCTCCCTTAGTCGGGTCAGATTCCTTGGGTTCTTACTGTTTTTAGTAACAGTGATCGAAATCCCCTATCTGTTTAACCATTGTGGCAAATGAGATGCCTTTGACTCATAAACTACACAGGTCCAGTGACCACATTGTAAATGTGGGGCCCACATGTCCCCATCCAAAAGGCAGTCACAACACGGCCTGCGGCTCCCGCCGGGCGGGGCAGAGCACCCGATGCGTAATCCCCCGGGGGCCGCCAACAGGGCCATGGGCGGTGCATCTCATGGTGTTTTCATGCTCAGGGGAGCTGGCGGCAAGAGGAAGGGCCCGCCTGCTGCCCGTTTGGAGGGCTGGTTCTACACAGAATGACAGTGAGTCATGACCAAACCCACGAGCGGCTCGGAGGTCACCTCACATCACTGTCTCCTGTCTCTGCAGGCTCCCGTGTGCTGCTGGCTCGCTAGTTCTCCCGCACCTGCACCTCCACCCCCAGCAGGCCTGCCCTATAGCTCCTGTTCAGGGAAGCAGGGCCTGGGCACATCCCCGCAGCTAAGCCTAACTTCCTTCTGTTTCAGGATGTTGACCTGAATCACTACCGCATCGGGAAAATTGAAGGCTTCGAGGTGCTGAAGAAGGTGAAGGTGAGAGGCGGTCTGTCCTTCCCCACGAGGTGACTGACAGTCCAGAACCGCCCACCCCCCCGCCCCCACCACTGCAAGCTGTAGACTCAGGCTACGTGCATGCTGGAGACTCGATTCTGAGTCCGTTGTAGCCCCGCAGAAGGTGCTGGCTGCCATCGGGTGGCTATGGCGTGAACGTGGCAGGTTTGCAGAGCAGGGCCCAGGTTCAGGGCCTGCCGGCAGCTACGCACGCGCCAACCTGGGCAGTCCTGACCTGCCCTCGGTTCAGTTTGTTTTTCAAAACCAAGCCCAAGGCTTCGCTCTGCCAGGAAACAGCACACGGCCCAAACTGACCGAGGCCTCCCTTCCCGAGTAGGTCTGCTCTGTGCCGGCCTGCCTGCAGACTCCTGTGGGTGTCTGCCATTGCCCCGGTCGACCCTTTCTGGAAAACATCAGGAGAATGAAAACCACATCCTCCCCCCTCAAGCTTCCCTGCACCCCACAACACAGCTGGCTCTTCCCGTGACCATCCCCCTCGTTGCACATGTCTAGTGTCCTTTTCCCACCCCCAGACGCTCTGTCTCCGTCAAAACCTAATCAAGTGCATCGAGAACCTGGAGGAGCTGCAGAGTCTTCGAGAGCTGGACCTCTACGACAACCAGATCAGGAAGATCGAGAATCTGGACACGCTGACAGAGCTGGAGTGAGTCCCGAGACCCAGGGACAGCCGAGGAGCTGTCCAAGTCCCCGGAACCAACCTGTGCCCTGGCGCAGTCCCGGAGAGGCCACCTCTGCCCCTGGGTCCTGCCCGCACCAGGCTCCAGAGGTGGCGGCAGCCTACCCAGTCCCGACCTGCGAGTTAGCCGTGGGCGGGGGCTACTGGCTGGTCCCTGCCCTCAGGGTGGTCCTGGGAGCCGGTGGGGCCCTGCGCAGTCCTGTGCATCTTGTGCTCATCAAAAATACATGTTTTACTCGTTCCAGGATTCTAGATATTTCTTTTAATCTCCTGAGAAACATTGAAGGGGTTGACAAGCTGACACAACTGAAAAAACTCTTCTTGGTCAACAACAAAATCAGTAAAATTGAGAATCTGAGCAGCTTACGTCAGCTGCAGATGCTGGAGCTGGGCTCCAACCGCATCCGGGTAGGTGCGGGCGCGGCCTGGGCGCGGGGTATGCACGTTCCATGTGGTGTGGGGGTGGCTTTTTATTTTTTTCCCAGAAACAGGGAAGTTATTTTTTAAGAAAAAACGCTAACCAGGGTCAGTGTCAACAAGAGCGAGTGCTCCGACAGAGCGCCCTGGCCTGTCCACAGGCAGGCTCCCCTGGCCCCAAACCATTGCGGTGATGCTCGCTCTGAGGTGAGCTGATCAGCCCCAAACCAAGCGCTGCTTTACTACGTGCTGACGGCTGTGTCTCTGGCAAGCCTGCCTGACGTGGGTGTGTCCTGAGCAGGAGGCTGGCAGCCACCTGACCTCTGCCAGGGCCGCAGGAAGCTTCGGGCAGCTCAGACCCTGCCGTCCCCGGAGAGTGCGGCGCAGCGGACACAAGCACCTGTCGGGAAGCAGACAGCGTCCTTGTCCAGCGGACTCCCATCCACTGGGAAGAGTGCAGGGAGGAGCTCTGGGAGCGGTCCTAGAAAGACAGGCATTGGCCGGGGCGGGGCAGCCAGCAAAGAGGAGGGAGGCTCTGCAGGGCAGAGATGAGGCCACCTGCCAGCCAGAGGCCATAGTCTCAGTGACTGGCCTCCATGTGGCTTTGGGAGTTTTCAGTGGACAGTGGTCAGTCTAGCTTGGCCCCTGAGAGCTGGGCAGGTCACAGACCACAGAGGTGGTTCTGGCTGGGGCCTCTGCTGGCACCATTAGCGTTGGTGTGGCTGCAGACAGCAAAGCCGCACACTGAAAGCTAGAGAGCAGCCAGCTGTCGGTATTTTATCGAGTATCTCTGAGGCATGTTCTGGGAGAAGCGTGGCTCATCACAGGTTACTGCAGGCGTAGCAGTCACGGGCGCCCCCTCGATTATCCATCCTCCCAGACACGCCCCCGCCCTGTCTTTCTGTGCTGGGTGAGATGTGTCGTGTCGGTGGGAACTCTTGGGAACTTGCTCTAGGAGAGCGGCGGGCACAGAGGCAGGAGGGAGACTGAGTCAGCGCGTGCCCATTAAACACAGCAGGGTGCAGGCCGGAGCAGGGCGCAAGGACAGAGAGGCACCTGACCCTGCATGAGCTGCTCTTTCCTGGGGGGAATGGAGGCTCTTGGGAATGCACTGTGATAAACCCCAAAGAGACTGACAGGGTGACGCTGGCTCAGAGCTAAGACCCGGGGGGACTTGACAGACCTGGTCCAGGGGCCCCATCCCCAAAGCCCCCGGAGGTCAGGAGTGAGCCAAGACAGGAGCCTGCGCCTGTCCTCAGTGGTGCTCATTCCGAGTCTTTGAGTAAGTTTCCAGAGGGTGACAGTGACTCGCCCGACACCCCAGGGCCAAGTCCAGAGCATGCCGCCCCTCCCCTGTGTGAGCAGGGTGGCCCAGCGTGCCATCTGATGCTCTTTCTTCTCCACAGGCCATTGAAAACATCGACACGTTAACCAGTTTGGAGAGTTTGTTTTTGGGGAAAAACAAGATCACTAAGCTTCAGAACCTGGACGCACTCTCCAACCTGAGAGTCCTCAGTATGCAGGTACCGTCCGGCTTTGCGTGCCCCACGCCCACCCCCACCCCCACAGCAGGGCCTGCATGGCCTCTGGCCAGGCTAGCCCTACTTCTCAGCTGCACTGCTCTCTCCCACTGGGGCCGTGGCCAGCCGGACTCCTCTCACGGGCAGTGAGAGCACTATCTTTCATGTGTGCGCACGGTCCTGCCCCTGCCTACATCAGACTGACCATCCAGCCTTTTCCTGATAAGAGTCCCAGCTGGAGTATAGGCAGAGGCGCATCCTTAGAAGGATGGGTCAGTTTCCAAACACTCCTAATGCTTTGTGATTCCTTCTACGTCTGCTGCCTGCGGAGTGCCAACCCCGCCTTCGGGAACCAGGCAACACCAGAATGTCACTAGGCTCACGTGACCTTTTTTATTGGAAGCCAGGGAGTGGAACTAGACCCTGGAGGTGGGAGGTGGTGGGTATTCCTTCACTTTGAGGCAAATGTGTCCTGAAAGAAATGAGCATCTATTGTAAAGTGTTTGGTTCTGGTACTTGAATTACTAAGTTAACTGAGGTCAACCCTCCCCAAGTACATCTAAAACTGCTAAGTTCTTCTGCGTAAAAGCCTCAGCCCCTCGTGCGCGAACTGTAGCCCAGGACAGCAGGCTGGAAACGCTGGCCTTTTTCTCTCTGCGGAAGCCTCGTTCTGGCCCCTTTTGAGTGGAATGCCAACGAGGGAACCCTTTCCCAAAAGCTGTTTCCCCTTCTGCCTCCACCCGATGTGACGGCTGTCGGCTCTCCCTCCCAGAGCAACCGGCTGACCAAGATCGAGGGCCTGCAGAGCCTGGTGAACCTGCAGGAGCTGTACCTCAGCCACAACGGCATCGAGGTCATCGAGGGCCTGGAGAACAACGTAAGACGCCCGCTTGTCTGTCTGGGCGGGTGGGCACAGCCCCGAGTGCAGGCAGATGGCCGCGCCACGCTCAGTCTCAGGGCCGGTCTCCAGCAGACATGCCTCCGGGGGTCTCTCGTGTCCTCCAGCCCTGCAGACAGAGTGGCCCCTCCGCCCTTGGAAAGGCAGGAAAGTACCCTGAATGGGTACCAAGCTGACGCCTTCCCCACAGCCAGTGTCACCTCAGCACAGGCACCTAGGGGCCCTCGCTGGGGCAGTGCTCCCTGCACGGCCACCAGCAGTGTGCAGGCATTTGCAGGGGTTTTAAAACCCCTCCCGGCTCGTGTGCACCCCTGCACCCCACGCATTGCAGAGGCCACAGGGACAAGCGGCTCCCCCAGTCTTGGAGCTCCTGCACGTCCCCACCTCCTTCTGCTTCTCACCACCCTGCTGGGGATGGGCCTGTCCACGCTCCCCCTCCACCGTCAGGACTGCTCCTGCTCAGCCCAGGGCGGCTGTGGCTGCCGGAGTGTACAGGGCAGCCACGCTGGAGCCTGTCTGCCCCCCAGTGGCCCTTGCCCTCCTGGGCTGCCTGCAGGCAACGGCTTTCCCCAGGGCGGCATTCCAGCCAGTGACGCGCTTTCCTTACTCCATCCTCCCGGGCTGCCCTCTGCTCTGTTCCGTTGTCGGCGTGACCTGACTGGTCGCGGCTGCTGCAGCCCCACCTCAGTCAGGAAGGGCTCCTCTGGCCTTTGCCACAGCCCCTGATGTCACGTCACTGACATCTACACAAGATCTGGGAAAGCTGGGTTTGCCGGTGGTGTAGGCCCTCCCTCTGTCCAGGAGGCACAGTCCTGAGGGGGCCATGGGCAGAGGCCATGGGCAGAAGGCCCGGGCAGAGCAGCCCACGCCCATGGGAAGTGGCCGGTCCCACCCCCAGCGCTGTCCCCCCTCTTCCCCTGTGCTGAGACTCCAGGCCTTGGAAACAGAACAGAAACACACAGCTGTGGCTCTGACAGTCATTAAGGCCACACCTCCGTCCTGATCACAGGACTGCCCTCCGGCCTCGTCAATTGGAGGCCAGACACCAGCCTGTACTGACAGTGACCCCTCACCTGCCTGGCCTCCATTTCCATGAGGGGAAGTAAGGCAGTCAGGGACCTTCTTCCCAAATGGTGAATCTGTGTCCTACCCGCACCTCATGCTCCCCTGCCCCGTACACCAGGTCTCCCCTGGTGGAGGTTGGGGCCTCTGGTGCCTGCTCTCCCCACCTCCCTTTGTACTGAGGGTAAATGAGCTTTCAAAACATTGTCCAGCTCCCCATAAAAGGGGCTAAGGACCCAACCAAGTTCCTGTGCTCCGTCAGAGTTTCAGGGCAGCCCTGGCATCCCGGGCCCCTCCCTGCTGCTGAACCCCTGCGCCCAAACTGGAGGTCAGATCTGTCAGGTGTCTGCCTGTGCTGAGGCCCACCCAGTGCAGGCAGCGGGCTGGAGGGCCCTGCCATGGGGACAGGGCCTGGCCTGCCCTACGCCCAAGGGCTGCCCACAGGCCATGCTCAAGCCCCCATTGGCTGTGACACCCCCTGAACGCTGCAGGCACACGTCAGGCTAAGGACTCGAGTGAAGCCAATATGGGCGCTGAGCTCACGCAGACACCGCCCTGCACACTGTTCCTGGAGAGGCCTGGGCTGGGGTGGGCGGGACACACGGAGCAGTGGGGCCGGGCCCACCAAGTGTCAGACACTAGGGCCGGAGCCCTTCTGAGTTGGTGGAATTGCTGGCTGCTTGCTTGGGTTGGGGGGACAGGGCAGGGATTTTAATTGTGACACCTTCAGCTCTCCCTTAAACCCCAGTGCAGTGAAGGCAGAGGCACAGGAGCGTGCAGCCCAGGGCTGTGGGGCGACTCCTGGGTGGCTGCCCTGGTTTTGGGGGTCTGCGCTGATTTGTTGGGTTAGACTTCAACTGGGCCTGCTTTTTTTACCGCATTTTTGGACTATAAGACGCACTGGACCATAAGACGCACCTAGGTTTTAGAGGAGGAAAATAGGGGGAAAAAACCCACTCCACCGCTGCCCCCACCCTCAGTGAGCCAGGTAAGCTACATTCGGACTATAAGATGTACCTCCATTTCCCCCCAAATTTGGGGGCAGTGTGTCTTATAGTTCAAAAAATACAGTATTTATTTTTAGAGCAAGGGAGAGGGAGAAAAGGAGGGCAACATCGATGTGTGAGAGATACATCGACCAGTTGCCTTTTGCACACAGCCAGCTGGGGACCTGGCCCACAACCCAAGCATATGCCCTGACTGGGGATTGAACCAGTGACCCTCGGTTCACAGGTGGGCACTTAATCCCCTGAGCCACGCCAGCCAGGGCAGCAGGGCCAGCGTTAGGCACCACAGTGCTTCACTGGACCTTGCAGCTGGTGTGTCCCTGACAGTGTGTGCTGGGCTCCAGCCCCCCTCCACCCCCACCCTCTCGCATTGGCTGTAGGTTCTAGGCCCACCAGCTCCTCCTCCTGGCTGCCTCCCCACCACCCCCGCCTATGTCTGTACAAGGTCCAATCCTGGACCAGCCCAGGCACCTCATCGGTAAATGGAAACAGAAACACGATTCTGAGTCTTAGTGTCATGTGTGTCCTGGGGGGTCACTGCAGGAGAGCCACTGTAACACCAGGACTGCTGTGGCCAGGCCTCTGTGAGCCCAGGGACTGGGTCCGACAGGCCCGTTTGAAATCCCAGTGACGGGCACAGGGGCTGCAAGCCAGGGTCCCTGCCACACGGCCCTGCTCTGTGCGGGCGATGCGGGTGTGGGCCCGCAGTTCCGAGCCGAGCACATGGCCACTCGATGACCATTGACCTGAGGTGACGCGGAACAAACTCTATTTCCTCATTTCAGAACAAACTCACAATGTTGGACATTGCGTCAAACAGAATCAAAAAGATTGAGAATATCAGCCATCTAACAGAGCTGCAAGAATTCTGGGTAAGTTGAGAACCACTGGGGTGGGTGAGTGAAGTGGCGGGGGCTCCGGCCCTGTGCCTGGTACAGGTGTTGGGGCGGACTGGGTGGTGGGGTGCCTGCTGAGGCGGGTGTGCAGGGAGGGTGGAGGTCTGTGGGGGAGGTGCCATCAGGACCTTGTTAAAAACACGCATCTCTGGCCCCGCTGTAGCCCACGGGCAGACCAACCCCAACTGGCATCCTGTGAGCCCCAGGGTGACGGTGGTGCACGTGGCCAAGAGCCCAGGTCTGTGTGCAGGTAGACCTGAGGGTGGGCACGTGACCAGCAGGCCACAGCGCAGGAAACGGGTGCGTGTCCTCAGGTATCTGGTGGCTGCAGGTGCGCCTTAGGCAGTCAGTCAGAAGAGAGGCGGGTGTCAGAGGTCTGGAGACCCTTCCACGGGCCATGCACTGATGGCCGAGTTGTCCTTAGCATCAGGGTCACCCATCAACCCTGAGCCTGTGGCCCTGGGAGGTGCTGCCCGCACCCCGCCCTGTGGCACAGTGAGCGAGCGCTGTCCTCGCTGCGCCGGTTCTGATCTGAGACATGTGCTGAGTCTAAGGGACGGCTCTGCCTCATCTGGCCGGGCTGTGGGCCTTGCTGGCGTCCTGTCCGAGTGTCCTGAGAACACAGGTGTCCACGGTGAAAATGTCCCCTGACCCTTATTAATGGCACTGGGCCTTGGGTCATGTCTGACATGGACCAGAGCGTACCAGGGAGGCCAGAGACGGACAGCGAGGTGGTACAGGTGGGCTGGGCCAGATGGGCAGCCAGTGTGAGCCCCAGGCCCCAAGCAGCCACCCTGAGGGTGGGTCACACTGGAAGGATGTGGCTTGGGAGGGACCAGGGAACCACACAGAGAAACCAACCACCAGAGACAGGACCTGTGCCATGGCAGGGGTGGGGCGGTCACCAAGGTCATGTTTCTGAGGGCCCCTCTGTGTGCCCGGCCAAGGGACAGCGCATGGGACATGGGAGCCACCTGAGTACCCTGGCTCCCCGGGAGGCAGGCAGGTGGGCAACAGCTGGAGACGGAACAGCCCCTGGCCCCGTGACCCAGAAACTCAGTCTCTCGGACCACCAGACAGTCCGCCAGCACGGGCAGAGCCTCCTGTGCAGCGTGCAGGCGGCTGCCCCGTCTGATTCGTGGTCACAACAGCCCGGAGGCCGGCGGTGCACACAGCTGAGGACGCAGGCCGCTGTGGGTGGTGTCCTTACCTTAGAGAGGCCCGTGCAGAGCCACCACTGGACCACGAAGTCCCAGAGGAGGGGTGACAGACGCTTGTGAATACATAAAGCATTTCCTGCCATTAACGCTGAAACAGCGAGATGCAGCCTTTGGCTCCCTGATTAGCAAAGACTTTTGTGGATGGCGCAGGTGGCCAGTCTGACATGCTGGGCACACCCAGAGCGGGGAGCACAGGGCTGCTCTGTGGTGAGGAGGCTTTTCTAACGTGCACCCGTGTGTACCTGTGTGTGCCCATGTGTCATATGTCGTGTGTACATGTGGTCTGGGTGCATGTGTGTGTCCTCCCAGATGAACGACAATCTCCTTGAGAGCTGGAGCGACCTGGACGAGCTGAAGGGAGCCAAGAGCCTGGAGACGGTGTACCTGGAGCGGAACCCGCTGCAGAAGGACCCACAGTATCGGCGGAAGGTGATGCTGGCGCTGCCCAGCGTGCGGCAGATCGACGCCACCTTCGTCAGGTTCTGACCCCCCGCGCCCTCGCCTGCTCCCTCTCTCCGAAAGAACTTCCCGGCTATGGTTTTCAGTCCACCCGATGCTACTGAAATCATCACTATACCAACGGTCACAACCCAATGGCAATAAAAAGGCACTGAGTGATCCCTGCCGTGTGTACCGCCGCTCACCACTGAGAGGCGCTGCTGTTACCGGCACCACTCGGGTCCGTTGCTCTGTGTCTGAGGAGGGAGGTGGCCCAGGCCCTGTGGGCTGCAGGGAGCCCCTTCAGGGGCCATCCCAGCAGCCTGGAGCCTGTCAGCCCACAGCTTTCTAGTCTTAGACCCGTCGATGCCAGTATTTGCAGATGACGCATATTAAAAAGCAAAGCAGCGGTGGGGCGGAGGGCTCAGCCCTCCATGCCAGGACCCTGAGCTCGGGGCGCAGGCCCTGCCCCCTGCCGCTCCCCGCGGCCCCCTGAGGTCGCATTGCCACTGGCAGAAGGTGAACCCACCTGAGGCTCCTCAAAGACTTTCTGCAAAGAGTGGACCTCTGACCACCTGTAACACTGCCTCCCGCTCATTGTGTTGGCTCTTGTTTTATAAAATTTGCCTCGATGGCCCCGGGGGTCTTACTTCAGTCTACATGGACCTTGTCATCCTCTGCCATCCTCGGGGGTCCGTCTGCTCCCCACACTGCAGTGCCGCCCTGTCCAGTGTGGGAGCCACGTGCTGCCCACCATGGCCGGTTCCATTCACATTTAACTTTGTGAAAATAAAGTGGAATTAAACATGCAGTTTCTCGGTTGCACTCGGCACATCCCAAGTGCTCAGTAGCAGTGTATGGCAAGGGCAGCCCATCTGACCGTCCCGGGGTGCCCTCCCAGCCGACACTGCCCCGGACCCTGTGACACAGCTGTGTGCGGGCCGCCAGGGCGACTCCGGGCTGCGGCCGAGGGCCGGGGAGCCGGAGGCATGGCTGTGGTAGCCCTAGGTTGAAGGTCATTCACAAGCCCTGACTTCAACCTTTGCCAAAATAAACTGTGCGACCAGACAGTGGGTGCCTGCTGAGAAGCGGGTGCCAGGAAGGGAAGGAAGGGGTGGGCGGGGCCTGGCCCCGGGATGCCGACTCGGCACTCTGCCCTCGGCCAAACCCCGTTTATGTCTGTCCAGGGTCCAGAGAGATGTTTTTAGGTGCGAGGACTTGAGTGCCTTTGCTGGAAAAGTCGTTCAGAGGAGAAGAAGAGAATCCACGGCAAGGACTGCGACGGGGAAACGTGCTGAAGCAGCGGCAGGAAGCACGGCGCCAGCAACCCTTGCTGCCTGTGCGCGCTCCGTGTGTGCGTGCTCCGTGACGGGCCACGGCACCTGTGACCAGACAGAGCCGGGGCCGAAACAAGGTCCTGGTGTGTTCAGCCTGGGACCTGAGAAGTGACGGTGAAGGCTGTTCCCCTTGGTGTAGAAAAGGGAGCGATGACATTTGGGAGAAGAGAGAAGTTTGAAGCAACCACCAACAGCACAGAAATTAGTTATGAAACACCCAGGAAAAACCCAAAACCTCCCAGCAGAGAGACAGGGGAGGCTAACGGCCCCGGGGACAGAAAGCGGCGGCCGTCAGTCTGTGCACCTTCGCGGAGATGAAGACACAGGCAGAGCCTCGAACGGGCCACCGACTGACACCCAGCGTCCATGCGCTCTCCTCCACAGGCGTGTAGCAGTCCCAGAGGGCCGGAGGGAAGTGACGCATGCCAGGTCCGGCCCAGGCCTGGCCCGGCTCCCTCCGGCCATTTGAGAAACTCCTTTCACTTTCAAATGTGTGTGGAAGACGAAAGATCCACACTGAACCCTGAAACTTGGAAAAAGTTCAGTCAGCTCTGAAAAAACATCAGGCAAGGTGATCGGTGATCTGCTGATTCTGGCAGCTGCAGGCCCCCGAAAGGGCCGTGCACCAGCAGAGCGGGCCGGGGCCAGAGGAGGGGCCTGGCTGGCCGCCCTGCAGGCCCAGCAGCACGGAAAGCCTCAGTGTGAAACGCAGACCAGAGAGTCCGTAGGAAAATTGTGGGAAAGCCTATTTGTGAGCCCAGAGTGCAGAAGAGCTTCCCAAAACCCAGAAGCACAGCCATGAAACAAGGTTTTGTGGGTTTCTGACGTAAAAGAGAAAATTCCCATAGAAGGGAGAGCACCTTCTGCAGCCCGCAGCCTGCAGACAGGTGTTCCGGTGTCTAAAGCCAGCACGGGCCTGATAGCAGGTGTAAAGAATCGCCGCAACTCGGAGAAAAGAAGACAGGAATACAGACAGAAAGAGGCAAGGGCAAAGGGGGCCATCAGCCCCGGCCGCTGTGCCTCAGTGGGATGAGCACCGGCCTGTGAGCCAGAAGGTCGCTGGTCTGATCCTGGGCAGGGCGTGCGCAAGAGGCGACCAATCAATGTTTCTCTCCCTTTCTCTCCCCTTACATCCCCTCTCTTTAAAATAAAAAGATTTCTTTAAAAAACCTTTTTTTAAAGAAAGAGCACTCCCAAGGATGCCTCGGATTGGAAGGGGTGGGGGCAGGGGTAAGCCTGAGTGAGGCCCGCAGCGCCAGGGCTGAGAGTGTGTGAGCACAGGGCAGCCAGGACCGCGGCCAGGAGGCTGGTCTTTAGAGAGTAGGGTGGCGGGAGGAAAGAGAAGCCAGCCAGGGGCACTGCTGGTGGCCCACCCCTCAGGCCATGAGCAGGACAAGTGACCGTGACAAGGAGGAGCAGCCACTTGCGCCACACCCCTGAAACCTGCACAAAATAACCTTGAAATACGCTGTAATCAAAGAAGGAAAAGACAGAGAAGCCTCCCAGCTGACAGGGGCCTGCAGGAGGGCTGCTCACACCAGCAGTTTTGTTCAGACCAACAATGTGCCAGGCCCAAGGAGTGTCCGTTTGTTCCAAACCAACCCTGCAGGTCTGTCCCCATTCCAGGCTGCATTGTGGCCAGGGGCAGCCTGAGACTCCACGCTTCGCCAGTGACAACTGCTCTCTTGAGAAAAAGGGCAGGTGCAGCTGGCGTGGTGCCTTGAATGTGGATTTGATGGCTGGACCTGCTGCAACCATCTTGCAACCATGAGGCAAAGGCTCTGGCCCTGACTTCCCAGAGCCACCAGCCACCCAGGTGCCACTACCTCCCTGTGGAGGTAGCACCGAGGAGGTACCAGGGCTGATCTTCCTCAGCCCTGTGGCTGAGGAAGATCTTTTTGTTCAGCCAGTCATTGGAAGCTTTTTATTTGAATTTCCACCCAATGTATATCTGAATGTTACATAAATGGATATAAAAAGTTGCAGTCAAATAAAGCTAGTGTAGCAAGTTCTGGGCACAGGCTCTTCCTAGTGCTTAGGACCCAATAAGACACCTGTGCCAGTTGTACAATAGCTTGCTTCCTTCCTTCCTTAATTTTTTAAAAGTGCAAAAGTAATGGAACTTTTAAAAATTTCAAACCATAAAACACTGCAGAGAGTAAAAACTGAAAACAACCCAGAATGACTCCTTGTCCCCGTGCCTCCATGCACACATCCCCCAGGGTGCGGCAGTCTCCCGCCGCCTGCCCGTGTGGCTCAGCTGGGGCCCGGCTCCCTGATCAAGCGCTTCCTGGAAGGGGCACAGGGACAGAGCGTGGGGACTGGGCACAGGGACCAGGCCTGGCTACCCCTGGGATGAGGGTGTGGTTCAGGGGCTTCACCGGGCAGAAGGAGCGCGCAGGACAGCAGCCGCACATGCTGGTGGGGCTGTGGGGTGGAGAGCTGCCCCTCTCCCAAGTTGGCCCTGAGCTGGAGGATGCACCTGAGGCCACACCCAGGACGTGGTGGGCTTGGCTCTGCAACCTGGGTCCCCTGGGTCCCCAAGGGCACAGCACAGGTGAGGATGACACCAGAGCCCTGTAGCCGTCTAGCTGAATCCTGACTGTCCGTCACCCCCACCCCAGTAGCAGCTGGTGGGCTCTGGGCTCCCTGAGCAGATAGGGGAGAAGGTGGGCGTGGCATTCACATGCAGTGTGCAGGCTCCATGGAAATGGGCAGCCTGTCTGCAGACTCGAGAGCACACCCCCTTGGCAAGCACAGGCAGACCCTGTTCCAGGACCCGGAAGACCGTGACCCCTCCCCGTGCCAGACATCTTCCCTGCCTGTTTGCTGGGTGCGGTTCAGGGCATGCGAGTGGGGTCACCACCCACCAAGGCTACCAGCACAGGGTCCCCCCGGTCCTCCTGCCAGGATGGCCCAGACTCGCCGCTCAGACCAGGCTTCTGAGGCCTCTTCTAGAAGCCACTGTGCCAGGTGGGGACCATTCTACATCGTGCGGATGCAGGGTGCCAGGTGCGCAGGTGGGCTTCAAGGGGGCTGGAACGCTGAGATCTGGCCCAGAGTCTTCCCCCGGCCGGGTGCTCCGTGTGGCTCTGGGTAGGGTACCCCAACCCTAGGGAATTCAGTTTCCCCACCTATCCAGGGAACTCACCATGGAGCAGGCCACTCCTGGGCCTTTTCTCTGTTCCATCCTTCCTGCCCCCGCCCCACCTGCTTACCACAGCAGAAATGCCCACACCTGCATGGCTCTGGGTTCTCCCAGCCCTGATAGGGACCCTGTCCCAAGTCCTGGGTCCAGGGTCAGGAGGTGTGGGAGTCACATCTGCCTCTCTGGCCGCCCCTCCCCCACCCGGCACTGTCTCCTGAACCAGCTCTGGTGCCAGTTGCTGTGCTGGGAAGTGGAGTGAGGGCCTCATGGTGAGCAGAACACCATTTGGGGACGAAGCAGGAAAGGGATCCCTCCTGGGGGGCTGGCGCTGGAGAGGGCTCTGGAGGGCAGAAGGGTGCCCACTTCCCTCCGGCTCTGGCCTCAGGGTAGCTTGGAGTCGCCTCTGACTCTTCTCTCGTCTCTCAGAGCTTTTCCACCTTCTCGTCTCCCCACCCCCACGGCTCCTGTCTGCCCCAGGCCACCATCCTGTCCCGGGGACAGCACCCACCTGGGCTCTCAGTGCCCACCTAGCCGGCCCTGCCCTCCTTGCAGCCCCAGAAAGCCCCTTGTGAATAGCAGTCACCCTCACCTCCCACCCACCAGGATGGCCAGTGTCGAGGCCACAGCGACGACAAAAACAGATAATACCAAGTACCAGCGAGGGGGCAGAGAAACAGGCCCCTGTGCGGTCCTGGTGGGAAACGGCTCCTCCAAAAACCAAACACAGTTACCGTGTGATCGAGCACCCACACTTCTGGAGACACGCACCAAAGAAACGGTGATGAACATTTGGGTTGCTTCCATTGGGGGCGCTATTGTGATAACAGCTCAGGGAACATTCACGAGCACGGTTCTGTGTGAGCCTGCAGTCGTCTTTCCGTGAGTGCGACCGCCAGGTCACACGGTAGCTCAATGTGTCCCATTTTGAGGAACCACTGAACTGTTTCCCACAGCGAGTGCCAACTGAACCCGCCGTGGGCAGCGTGTGGGGCTCCAGCCCCCGCGCGCCCCCCCACCCTGCCTCTTCAGCGCCCCCCCCCCCCCCCGGCTTTTGTGCGCTATCAGCCTCCTCGGCCCCCAGCAGTGCCACGTGGCACCACGCTGTGGTTCGGATTTGTGATTTCCTGATGACTAAAGACATCAAGCGTCTTTTCACAGGTTCGTTGGCCGTCTGTCTCATACATCCTCTTCAGAGAAATGTCTATTCAAAATCTTCCCCCATTTTAAAATTGGGTGGTCTTTTCATTAAGTCATAAGGTTCTTTTTGTGTTCTGGACACAAGTCCCTTGTCAGAGACTTGGTTTGCAGGTATGTCTTTCCTCCACCCTGTGGGGGGCCTCCCCTGCCCTGACGGCGCCCTTTCACGCACACAGGTTCCTAGTCTGTCCGAAGTCCAGCTCAGAGGTGGTCTCTTCACCGCCGAGCTTCTGGTGTCACAGCTAAGAAACCAGGCCGTGACTTCTGCAACTGCGTTTTCTCCTGAGAGTCTTATTATTTTTTCCCTGTTTCTAAAAGGAGGTCTACAGTTGTGAGTATGCAAAACACAGAGTTTATTCTCGCATTATTATGTATTAATTATTGTATTGTGTCTCTTTCCACATGAACAATTGTAAACCTACCTTTAAACTTTCTAAAAATTTTCATTTATTTTTAGAGAGAAAGTAAGGGAGGGAGAAAGAGAGGGAGAGAAACATCAATGTGTGGTTGCCTCTCGTGCGCCCCCTACTGGGGACCTGGCCCACAACCCAGGCATGTGCCCTGACTGGGAATTGAACCAGCGACCCTTGGTTTGCAGGCCAGTGCTCCATCCTCGGATCCACCACACCTTATCATTTGAGTTCTTACTGTTAGTTCAATGATCTTTAGCATATGTGCTCAACTCCACTTTGAGTGCATCGAATTCTTGTGTGTGAGGTGAAACAGGGTCCAAACTCGTTGCTGAAGGCTGTCCGCCTGTCCCGGCATCGCTGGTCGAAATCACTGTTGTTTTTTCCCTGTTGAGTTCTGTTGGCCCCTTTGTAAAATGTGGACCACAAATTTATGGCTTTATTTTCAGAATCTCAAATATATTTTATTGATCTGTATGTCCCTCTGCCAGCACCGCACTGCCTTGATTGCTCTCCCTTTGCAGTGAGTTTTGAAACGAAAACACGTGAGCTGTACAACTTTGTTCTTTTGTTACATTGTTCGATATTCTGGGTCTCATGAGCTTCCATAGGAACTTTAAACTTGTCAGTTCAGGCAGAAAAGAAAAGTCAGCTGGGCTTTGATGGGGATTAAACCTGCAGATGGGATTTCCATCCTGACCGTGTTCTGGGTTCTTCACGGACGCTCGTGTGCAAGGGGTGTCTGTGCATTTATTTAACTCGTCTTCAGTTATTTCGGTGACATTTGGTAGTTTTCAATTCTTGCACATGTTTTGTTAAGTTTGTTCCTTTTTTGGTGCTGTTGTATACAGAATTATTCTTCTTCATTTCATTTTCGACTTGTTTGTTGCTAGTGTATAGAAACACAATTGATTTTTGTATGCTGATCTTGTACCTAGCAACCTTGCCAAGCCTGCTATTAGTTCTACCCCAAAACTTCACATCTATCCCATGTGCAAAATACAGTCACCCCAACCCAGCATCACCAACATTCTAAACACATCACAGCATTAGCTCTAAGTCCAAAAATCTAAATACCAACAGCTCAAAAAGTCCCAAATCGTGTCTAAATCACCAAAGTCGTTATGGGAGAGACTCGGGCGTGGGCGGACCCCCCGACCCGCAACCTCCCTCCCTTGGCAGCCACGTGAGCCGGGCCAAGAGTCAGGTGCTCCCAAAGGGCAATGTCAGGCAGACACGGGGCTGAGACCCAGAGCGGCTGGCGGGTGCAGCGAGTGTGCCCCCACCCGCCCGCAGGCCGGCGGGCTCTTCGACCATGGCGGCACATTGTCTTCAGCGTGTCCGTGGTGCCGCGCTGCTCCCGGAGCACTGGAAACGGAAGAGCACCACGATGGCCTACCACTGGGGCTGCTCCGACTACCAGGACATCGAGGTGGGTCGGCCCCCAGCCCGTGGCCGCTGCCTGCACGGCCACCACTGAGCGCCGGCTCCTCTCCAGGAGAGGCCGTGGCCCCAGTTTGCCTCCTTGGCTCCCACAACAGCCCTGAACCCTGTCACGGGCGTGGAGGAGCCGTACTTCCCCAAGAGGAGCTGTGTGCACTGGGCGCTGGCTGGGTCTGTGCTGGTGCCGATGATGGTGAGCCGCCCACCACGGCCCCGCCCCATCCCGCCCCTTCCTCCTGAGATGCGTGGGGCCTCTGCCATGCCCCCCGACCCTGGGACCCACAAGATGCTTGCTGTCTCAGAAAGGTTCCTGTGGGCCTGGGCTCCGAGGAGGAGGGGCTGCGCTCGGGGCCAGTCTGTAGGGTGTGGGCACACGTGTTCCCCACAGATGTGGGCCTGGGGCATCCTCAAGCACGGGGGGCCCAGCACGGGGGTCCTCCAACTGGAGGGGCTTCCTAGCACAAGCCCCCATCCCCTTCTAAGATGCCAGGAATCCCCAAGTTTCAGCTGGTGGGAGAGCAGGGCAGGGGCTGGCTCGTTGGTTCTCAGCACTTGGGTCAAGAACAATGCCAGTGGCCCCTGAACACCCAGATATTGTCCACCCTGTGATTCTAAGTGGCCTCCTGCCACCCCCAGCTTCCCCTCCCTGTCCCCCAACAACCCACCAGAAGAGGCACAGAGCATAGCCAGGTTGCAGGTGGGGCCATGGCCTGTAGCGCTGGGGGCCCCACCCCGCGTGGGGCTCACGCTGGGGTCGCTGTAGGTGGCTGTGGTGGTCATGTGCTTGGTGTCTGTCGTCCTGTACCGTGCTGTCGCGGCCATGCTGGTGTCCAGGTCAGACCGCACCCTCCTGGTGGCCTGGCTGAGCCTCTGCCGCAGCTCCCTGTGGGTGGGGGAGGCTCGGGCCCACGCCCGGCGCTGGCTCTGATCGCCCTCTGTCCCAGGCTTCACATGTCCCATGTTCACCTGTCCACAGGCTCCATGGTGAACCTGGCCCTCTCCTGACAAGATGGGGTGAGTGGCCAAGGCTGGGTGCTGCCCTGGAGCTGCCCCAGCCCTGCTGCCTGAGGCAGATGGACAGGGACTTCGTGTCTGAAGGCACAGAGGGGCGTGCAACCCATCCCTAGCTGTGACCCCCTGCCGCTGAGCTCCCAGGGAGGCTCTGCCCAGGGTGCCCTGCTTTCTCAGGGTCTACGGGGTGACTGGGGGCAGCGGCAGAGCAAGCTCCCTCTGTCTCCTCCGCGCACTCTTCCTCCCCCCCCCCCCGCTCCCCACCCCACCTGCCTTTCCCCCTACTTTCCCTACCCACCCTCCACCGCCCCCCCATTTCCCAAGGACAAATGCCAGTGAACCAGCCCATACACTCCAACACTGCTCTCTCAGCAGCCCTAGTCTAGGAGTGGGGCCAGAGCTCCGTGTACTGGGGTGAGGGGGCTGTGCCTTCAGGTGGGGAGCCCCCCCGAGTATTCCTGCAACAGCAGGGCGTGTGTGCCCCATTTCTGGCCTCAGGTGTGCCCTCTGATTCAGCCTTTACGCCCACACCTCCGTCTCAGCGTCACCCCAGCCTTCAGTCTGCCACTCCACCCAGCCTCTGGCCGCCCCTGTGCTTTACCTCTTCATTCTTAGCATTGATGTGGTTTACTAGAACTTGAGGGAAACACACTTGGCCCCCGCCCTGAATGAACTTCTGTCCTGTCGCTGGGCGATGCGACTCTTCCTTACTCCCCAGGTCGGGAGCTGGTCTCCCAGGGTGGCTTCTCTGCCCAGAGATGCACTGGACACAGACCACGTTCAAGGACGCCTTCACACTCAAGGTGTTCGTCCTCCAGTTCATCAACTTCTACTCCTCACCCATCTGCATCGCCTTCTTCAAAGGCAGGTAGCACCGCTGCCCTGTGCACCCAGGAGCTCGTCGTCCGAGATACTTTGGGAGGGTGGAGATGGCGGCCCAGGAGGCCTGTGGGGGACAGCAGCTGTCCTGGGCCGAGGCCTCGGAGCAAAGCTGGGCCCCAGGTCCACCTCAGGGGGTTCCTGCAGGTCTGGTGTGGGCAGCAGCAAGGCACAGAGCAGGCAGGGGGACAGCCAGCAGCACCTGCTCACTCACGGCCTCGGGACCTTCATTTCTTCTGGGTTTGTGGGGTACCCAGGCAGCTACCACACCTTTTTTGGGGTCCGCAATCAGGAGGTGAGTACCCATGAGAGCCTTAATTTACAGGGATTCCCCAGGACCCCCACTCTGCACAGCCGCCCACAAAACACAGTCCTCACCCATGTGAGTGACACTGTCACTGCCCGGAGCTGCGCCACAGACACTCAGGCTGGTGACTGTCACTGTTTGGTGCCAGTGGTGGCCCCAGGCTCAGCTCTACCCTGCCCCACCCCGCAGGCACACTCTGGGCAGCAGCTCACAATCACCTGGCTCCCGCTGGCTGAGGATGCAAGCTGGGTGGGTGGGAACAGTCCCTGGGGGCCTCTGGGTGGGCCCCGGGGCTGTGGGCCTCCCTGACAGCTCCTGCTGGTGCCGCACCCGGAAGATCCTCTCCTCTTTGACCAGAGGGCCTGTCCTCCCCATGGGTCTGGGCAACAAACCTGACCGCGGCCTGCGAGGCGCCACCCCTGAGGAGTGCTTGTTACTTTCACATGGCAGGAAGTAGTGTCTCGGGGACGGGGCAGTTGGGACCCCAGCTCAGGGGCTTTTGATCGTCAGAGGGAAGGCCTCCCAACCCCTGACTTACACAAAAAATGGGGTTCCCTTGCTCCTGTGTGGAGGCCGGGAACAAGGTTGCCTCGATCCCCACCCCAGGGGGCCCGACACCCCAACAGCATAGGCTGATGCCCTCCAGCTGGGTCCCACTGTGCAGGGCACACTGTCCCAGGAGCTCCCCCTGGCTGGGCCTGCTGAGGCTGCAGTGTGGGTCCTCCTGGCACAGGCCAGCGTCGGCCCCATGTGACTCCATGTAGGACCCCAGAGAAAAACTGGGGGCCGTGCAGCAGTGGCACTGTCTACCAGGTGGACCTTGTGGAGACTGGGTGGAGGGCTGGGGCCCCCTCCCAGGGGACAAGGAGGACGGGGGCATGAGGCCACTCCCTGCGCTCACTGAGGTCCGGCTGTGCAGTGTGGCGCTGGAGGCTGCCTCATCGAGCTGGCGCAGGAGCTCCTGGTCATCTTGGTGGGTGAGCAAATCATCAACAACGCACAGGAGATTCTTGTCCCGTGAGTGCCCTGCCACCCCCGCCCCCGGGGCCAATCCGGGGACCCTGGGGCAGCTCAGTACCAGCCTCCTGGACCTGACGGCCTCACTGTGGGGGTGGGGGGTGCTGCTCGCTGTCACCCCGTGGGCCCCACGACTCCCACACCCCGTGGTGGCTGGGTTGGCACGTCAAGTTCTAGTCTCGGGCCAGCTCATGTGGGGCAGCAGGCCTGTTCTTCCTGTGGCCCCTGTGGCTCAGGCGTCAGGCAGCACCCCGGCTGAGGCAGCACCAGAGATGGGGGGCACCCATCTAGATAACTGAGCCCCTCCCAGGCCAGAGCCCTTGCAGAGGCTGCTGCGGTTGGACCCGGCCTTGACACCTTGCCCCTGCACAACTGCTCCCCCGAAGCCGCGTGGAGCCCCCTTGGCCCCATGGGCCATGGCTGTGGGACCTTGGCTGACCCCCAACCCTCTCTGGGTGCGGTCGGTGCTGTGCAGCTGAATCCGAGGAGACCATGAGTCCGGGGTGTAGTTGCTGCCTCGGGGGCGGGGGCCAGATGAGTGATGGCAAAGCTGCACTCACACACACATGACACACCACCACACACGTGCCCCATGCACGGCATGGCAATGCACACACGTCCCACACGACACAGCAACACATGTGTCCCCACACAACAGCACTGTGCACATGTCCCACACATGACGAAACAACACACACATGTCCTCGCTGGCACAGTGACTGCCCCCGTCTGCTCCCTTCCATGTTGACATAGCTCTTGGCACCTCTTTGCATTTCCCAGGAGCAGTCCCTCCCCCTAAAGCTCTCCTGAGCAGTGGTGACTGTGCTGGGGGTGCTGCAGGGCAGCTGGGGGCGGGGCTGCCCCACGGAAGGATGCAGATGCTCCCTGGGCTGTCTGCAAGGCCTCGCCCTGCTGCGCCCACCCCAGGGCCCAGACCCTCCCCTGCTGCCCCCCAAACTGCAGGCCAACCAGGACTCAGTGTGAGGAGCAAGAGCCACTGTCCTGGGTGCTTCCACCCCCAGGGAGCTGAAGGGCTGGTGGCAGAAGTTCCTGCTTGGCTCCAAGAAGAGGGAGGTGGGGGCTTCTGCGGCCGCAGGCCAGGCGCCCTGGGAGGCAGACTACGACGAGCTGCTGCCCTTCAAGGGCCTGTTGGATGAGTACCTCGAAATGGGTAGGCACCCTGGGGGCCTCCAGCCTCAGCACCCTTCTATCTACACCTCCTTTGAAGTGCCACGTGGGTGGGGACAGAGGGTCCCTGGGGAAGCCAGGCCTGCTCAGGGTCACAGTGGGGAGTGCCCAACGGACAGTGCCCTGGGTACAGGGGTTGGGAAGACCTGGAGCCATTGCCGGGGCTCTCCTGGAGTGACTTTAATGCTCCTGACTCCGGAATGCATCTGCTAGAGCCCCTGCCTGGAGTTAGGAAAGAAGCCGGGTGCTCAGGAGACCAGATGCTAGGGGTGGGGACAACTACCCCTCAGAGAACGGCTGCATCTGGGACGAGACAGGCCTCAGGCGCCCTGACTGCTGCAGTCCCATCTGGGAGTCGATTCTAGAAACTTTCTCGATGCCCACCCTTCCCTGCGTTCCCCACCGCCCAGCCAGGGGTGGCTCAAGCCTATGCGCGGGCCCTGCACCCAGTGGTGGGCTGTCGGAGGGCGGCCCGTGTCTAATGCAGGTGCGGATCCCCGCAGCCCAGGGTCCCGCTTGGAGATCTCAGCGCGCTTGTCAGGGTCGTGTTGAGTCTGAGCCACAAGCACTACTCTGGCCTCAGGCGGCACCTCTCGAGTGAGGCCGCGGAGGAGGTGGCACAGGCACGGCTTTCGGACATCACTCACCCCCTTTGAGAAGAGGGACCATCCTCTGAGCAGCACAGCCACCCAGCAAGGAGGCCGCAGGGCCCCTGCGCGAACACACACAGGGACTTTCTTCCAGCTGGTGGTATTGCTGCTGTTGTCTCAAACTTTGCCATTTTAAGGTAAATTTATTGAAACACAAAAAACCCGCTCAAGTGGTACCGCAGCCTTCCATGAAGTGAACACACCACTGTAGCCGGCATGTCGACAAGGCACAGCTGGTCACCAGGCCCCGGGCCCGGCAGGGACCCCCTCACATAACCCCATCCCCACCCAGAGCAGCCCCACTCAGTCTCCGCTGCTGACCAGAGGGTCTGACCAGGAGCTTTGGAGGGGCTGCTGCTCGAGGGCTATCCTAGCTGCCAAGTGACACCCATGGTGAAGACACTGCCTCCCTGGTGCCCCCGTGTGACAAGGGTGGTTACCCGCTGAGGCGCCTGTCCAACAGCAGCCCAGCCCAGGCCTGGGGGCCAGTCCTGGGGACACAGTGGTTTGCCGACGGAGACCATTCGAGAAGACAGGGCACTGTTTCACAGCAGGCGAGGCCTGGCCAGAGCCCAGGGACAAGCAGCCACCCAGCCATGGCCTCCCTTGGCTCCCACATGGCACCTGCAGGGCAGGCAGTCAGCACGGGTTGAGAACCACGCGCCAGCTGCGGGGTCCATGGCAGACGGGAACTGCGTCCTTGTGTCCATGACCCCTTGAACGTGTGCTACAGACACCCGATTCCAGGGGGCCGAGAACGCACATGTGGCGTGATAAAATGACACCGGTACACAGCATCTGGTTTTGGGTTTTATTTTAGAATTTATAAAATTCCAGTGTCATCCATAGTCATGAGCCTTTATACATGTTTGCATATAATCTCCAAATTCCAAAGTTAAGGCCAAGGGATGGGTTGTCACTGTGGACACACATGATATGGAGGACAGTCAACAGGGGAAGCAGACCCTCACGACCCACCCCACCCGCCCAGGCCTCCCGTAGCAGCCCCAGGGGCGGCAGGAGCCCTGGGCAGTCACTTCAGGAGCGTGACTGACAGCCACACAGCGAGACCCCGTGCAGTGCAGAAGGGGGCTGCACCTACATTTAGCAGCAAGTGCAGATGTGCAAACACCTGTTGTGAGAATTAAAAATCCACCTTTGGGGGAGGGGCTTGGATGCCATAGAAACGGAGGTCTAGGCAGACATCAGAGGGCAAGAGCGGGGCAGTGCACTGGCCAACAGGAAAGGCTCCCAAACTCTTGCAGACGGCAGGGCCCCCGGGGAAGTAGGGATGGTCCTAGAGAACAGCAAGACACGCTTTCCCTTCCCTCTCCCTGTCTCAATCGACTGCCTAACACGGGGGTCACCCAGCTGACGCAAATGTTCTTTCCTACCAACGGGTACATTTAAGGCTGCTTGAGCTAATGGGAACCTGCAAAGGCAACTGACGTCAGACTTGCGTTGAGCAATTCTGGTGCATTCAGGAATTTCAGTCTAAAGGTTCCCAGGCTGAGGAAGAATCGAATAGAAAATGTCATGGACAGGGTGGTCAGGGAAGAAGTGACCATCCACGGGAAGGGCTGGGCGATGGGCGCCAGTCGGCTCCTCCAGGAGCCCCAGTATCTGGGACGAACAACTCGGGAGGGGCATGTCACCCCCACGCGGCAGGGGCAGGAGACCCGACAACCCAGATAGCAACGGCCGGCTGTGGCTCCCACCTGGGCCCTTTCCTGTCCAGAGCGGACCTTCGCCAAGGTGACTGGGGTGGGACACCTGCCTAGCCCAGGATGACCCACCACACACCTGAGGAAAGCAGGCTCCCCCAGGCCAGGCCGAGTGGCAGCCTCTCTCTGCTCGACAGCCAGCTCCCAGGGGTCTGCACACAGCACCCGCATGCGTCAGACTACAGCACTGGGGGCGGGGGGCGGGGGGGTGCACTCCCCACCATGGACTGGCCCACAGCAAGGACAGCCACAGTAGACCCTGGGCCAGGGGAGGCCCTGCCCTCCACAGATCAATGTCCCCTGGCTCTGAGGTAGAAAGGGGGAGACTGAAGTCGGCATCCTTCTGGGAAGGGGTGGGAAGCTGGTCGGGGTGGCAACTCAGCTGTCACTCAGAGCAGGGCGGTCTCTGAGGGGAAGCAGGTGTCCACCTCTCCTTGGTGGGCCACATCCTGCCGACCCCGTACCTCCCTCCCCAGACCCAGGGGGCAGACATGCAGCCTCACCTGCAGGCCTCGCTCATTCCCTGGCGCCCGTGGTGCAGGATAGGCAGGGACACCTGGCGCCTGGGCCCCTCGGGGTCCCGGTGCTCCCATGTGCACACCGGGCTTCCTCCCACCCTGTGGGCTTGGGCAGCGAGAAGGAGGCGACTGCAGTCTACAGAGGGCTGGACAACAGGCAGAGGGAAGAAGGGAGCTGGGAAAGGAAGAGGGCAAACGTTTGGCTTTTCTAAAGTCAAGGAATTTATTTCCTGAGGTCACGACATAGGAAGCGGGCTCAGCCCCAGCTGTGCAGCACTCAGTGGGGCCATGGCCTTGCTGACACGCCGGTGAGATGTCCAGTTGCCTCTGTTAGTGTTCGAACCATGTAGAGCCGGCCTGCAGCCAGCATCAGGGGCATGTCCTGAGCACACACTGGGCGCTGGCCAGGCCCGAGGACTGGCCACACACAGCGCCGGGCACCCGCTTCCCTGCGAGACCTCGGGGATGGGGGGAGCGTCAACAATTTACGGAGGGTCCAGCTGCTGGATCGGATTGAAACAAACCATTGTGTGGTGGGGTTTGGGTCAGCAGGCTGGAGAGGTTTCTGTTTTCTCATCATTATCGCTTGGGGCCCCAAGGGAGGGTCTTGGGGGCCACCTGAGCCCCAAAGCTGGGAAATTCCTCAGAGCTGCTCATATCCGGTGCCTGTGGGGACAGAGAGGGCGCAGCTTTACTAAGCAGGCTGTGCTTAGGCAGCTGCAAAACGGCTCCGCCCTCGGACCCTGGGCCCCCACAGCCAGGGGGCTGCAGAGTTGAGCACAGTCTGACCTTCTCAGTGCTGTTGGTGGTCCAGGGCGCATCCCGCACCACAAAGCCCTTGGACGGTGCCTTGGACTCCTCATGGGCCGGGGGCTTCATGTACACCTGCAGCACCTCGCTGTCCACCACGTCAGCTAGCTGTGGGCACAGGGGCAGGGGTCAGCCAGCGGCAGGGATGCCTGGTGAGCACCCAGTACTGTGTTCATCCTAATTCTAGGCGCTGGGGCACCCCATCCCTGGCCGGCATCTGAGAACACCTGCACAGGGCCCCTCAGGGCCCCGGGACTCACATATTCCTCCTCCAGATTGAGGATGTGGTCGACGGCCTCCTCCACGTTCTCTGGGAGCCCCGTCACGGTGACACAGTTGGGGTCCGGGGCCCCGCTCTGCGGGAAGCGAATGTCCACCTGGTGGGAGGACAGGCATTGGCTAAGGTGGCCCCAAGTGCCCATCAAGAGTTTTGGACTCAATGGTCACTGTCGAGGTAGCTGGGCGTAGTCCATTTCCAGTGTTTTCCACTCTGTGTTGAAAATGTGAGCACCTGGTTTGGGGGCCGAGGGGACAGGCACCATCGCCCCTTTGTGTCTCATGCACGCACTCTCTGGTGGCGGGCAGCCACACCATGGGGTTATCACCTTCTTCAGGCCAGCACAGGGGACTGACCAACGGTGCCAGCTACATAGTTGTGACCCTACTTGGCCTCACCGCCTGAGAGACAAGCACCTGAGTGCTGAGGAGGTCTTCCCTTCCAGACCCCTGCTGGCCAGTGAGCATTGTCAGCAGCCTTGGCAGAAAAACTGAGGCCCGGGGGTCCATGCGGCACCTCTGACTGCAGGAAGCTCACCCATCTCACCCGTAAGGCTTCCAGGACCAACGCCTGTACTTCACCCCAGGGCTGGAGACGCACCTTGAACTCATCCATGATTTTGCGAATGGCTTTGCCGCGGGCACCAATGATGCGGGCGTGGACACGGTGGTCTAGAGGGACGTCCTCAGAAACCATCTGTTCGAGCTCGCCCACAATTTTCAGAATGGCATCCCGCGCGGCTTCTGTGTTCTTCTCGTACCCTGTGATGGTGATCTGGTCCTGTGGCTAAGGGGGGAGAACCCATCAGAAGAGGACGCCCGGGTCCTGAGTGGGACTGAGGGAGGTGGACCGCAGCCTGAGAGGACATGCTGACCCACTCAGCAGAGAAAAAAGGTGGAAAAACATCAGGTTAACAAGATCCCTCCCAAATCCCACCCAAGAGACAGTGACACACCAGAAGGGAGAGAGCACCTGCCCACAGGACGATGCAAGGGCACCGGCAGGTGAGGGGTCAGGGAAGGTCCCACCGGTCCCTCGTCTGTGGGACCCTTTGTGGAGATGGACCGACCTGGAAGAAGGTCCTAGACAGCGCGGCCGGCAATACACACCTGCAGTGCCCTGCCCAGGGGCGCTCTCCTACCACACACATGTACCAGTGAGGGCACCTGACTGGCAGAGTGAGCAAACGGATAATTCAAAGCATAAGAGAGAAAACCAGGAAACAAAATAGCGACCTTAAACCACATCCTGAGGATACACACATACAACAGAACATGGCGTAAAAGAACCAGAGAAGAATGACCACCTGGAAGAGGAAGAGAGGCCCCAGGAGTCCAGGTGATGCAGACGCAGGGCAGGAGGCCATGAGCCCTTCCCGGTCCCTGCCCAGTGATGCTCAGAAACCTCCACCAGCCACTGAGGCAGCAGTGCTGAGCACAGAACACGCTTGGCAAACGAAAGCATCATTCTCACAGGAAAAACTGTGTATGAGCCCTGGCTGGTATGGCTCAGTGGATTGAGTGCAGGACTGAGAACCAAGGGGCTGAGGTTCGATTCCCAGTCACAGCACATGCCATGGTTGTGGACTGGGACCCCAGTAGGGGGCGCTCGAGAGGCAACCACACATTGATGCTTCTCTCTTTCTCCCTCCCTTCCCCTCTCTAAAAATAAATAAATAAAATTAAAAAACAAAAACAAAACAAAAAACATGGCTACCTGACCCTGCTCGGCTTCTGGGCAGGTAATACTCTAAATACTAAATAATGACGCTAAAAAGTAATTACATGGGGAAGTGGAGGAAAGTAGAGAGTAGTAACAATGAGGGGTTGAGAGGTCTAAATTCTCAAGATCAAAGTAATTAAAGATCAAGTCAAAAATAAAAAATTTATCACATATGGTAGTATAAACGTAGTCGTTAGAAACAGAAGAGAAAGCGTTTGTAAAAGGCTGCTCCTGGGGCAGGCCCAGGGCTGGGAGCAGAGGAAGGGGACACAGGGTCAGCACCTGCAGGCCTGCCTCACTTCCTGAAAGAGAACCCTGGAAGCAAAGGAGGGACAGAAGCAGGCAGGAGGCCCACCAGGACACCCGGACACAGGTGGGAAAGGCACGGCAGGACCGGTCTGCGCAGGATTGCTGGGATGTCTGACCAGAGGGCTCCAGGCCACCGTGTCTGGGTGCCCTTCTGTGTGGCAAAGAGTGCAGGAGACCCAGGCACAGATGGGGCTCCCACTGTGTGCAAGGCCTGCTGGGTGGACAGCTCCCCTGCAGAGGCTGAGCCTCGGGGTGCGAAGGCAGGGGTGTGGGATGGGCTGGCTGGGTCCCAGGAGCAACCACATGCTTCAGCGGGTGGAGGGTGCACCTTGCAGGGCTCCCCTTGTGAGCACAACTATGCAAGGACCCTGCCAAGTGCACGCAGCGGCATAGCCATTGCAGGGAAACCTCAACCTGCTGGCACCCGCAGAGATGGGGCCCAAACCTTGAGCCAAACTCAATCTTCAGAAACCTGCCACTCAAGACCCTGCTCTTTCCCTGCCCAGCCTCTCCTGTCTGCCTGGCCCGTGTTCCCAAGTGAGGACACACGTCCCCAAAGCACCCTGACACCGTGTCTGACACGAGCCTATTTCTCACCTGGTTCCCATCATCCTTATCAGGAAACTGGATGTTCACATCGTGCTCCAAGCGGATTTGGGTGATCACTGCTCCCTTCCTCCCGATGATTTTGGGATGGTATTTGGGGTCGACAGTGACACTCAACTTAAAACTCCGCAGAGCCTGCAGAGGACACAAGGGAGAAAGAGTGAGGCAAAGGGTGGAAGACTTGAGTCCGGAGGTGCACTTCACCCCATGTGCATTCCCGTGCCCTCACTCGACCCAGAAGCCAGAAGGGCCCTTGTCAGCACAGCCACACACACAGGCCATGGCTTTTCTGGGGACCTCTGGGCCACATCCCATCACCAGCAGGTGGTGAGAACCAGAGGCCTTGACCCCCCACAACCGGGGCTGTGGTTCCCCCAGCAAAGGACCTGGAAGAAGGGTGACAGGTGGAGCCACATGCTCCTCACTTGTGGGAGAGGAGTAGGCATTAAAAAGGCCAAAAAGAAAAGAGGGCATCAAAGCGCTAAGGACACAGCCCCAGATGTGTGTGGCCAGAGACCTGGTCTGAGGACACACCCCAAAGTCGGTGCCTGGGCTGAGACAATGGGGCCACAGCGACCCTGCGGGATGTCCACGCCCAGCCGCGCCGCCCCTCAGGGAGGAGTCCACATCCTACTCAACCTGCTATGCCTCTCTCTTGTGATCCCCAGAGGCCAGCTCTTTGACAGGCAAGCAGGCTGTCATCCCCACTCAACAGCAGCGAAACTGGAGCGAGGGAGTCTCAGGGCCTATGGCCACCCACGCCCCCAGAGGCCTATGGCACCACCGTGTCTCCAGGCTCACTCTTGTGGAACTCGGCTAACAGACCCGGGGCCCAGCTGCCACTGCAACACTGTGAAAGCAAATGGCCACTCCCCCCGCCCTACTCCTGAGCAAGGCTCCCAGCTCCACACACTGCCCGGCCCGCCTCCCCATTTCACTGGTCAGGGGGTGGCTGGGGTGCTGGGTCTCTCAGAAGCCCCTGGCAATTCTCATGCTACAGGGCTGAGAACCACAGCCTGGGAGGAAGTGCCCACAGCCCCGCCTGGCGCTCACCCGGTCCTCCTGCTCCGCCCGCAGCTCCCGCACGCGCTCCAGCAGCCCGGCCTTGGCCCGGTCCAGATTGGCAGCGAGGCCTGTGATGGCGATGATGTCAGACTGCAGCTCAGGTGCTGGGACGTGTATGTTCACCTGGTGGACACGGAACAGACCCGATGTACGTAGGGCCCCCAGGATGGAAATGTATCTGGCCCCCACTGATGATGGCAAGTTTGGGAGTCATGAACAGCCTGCCTGTCACATTTGCCAGGGACATACCTGCAGGCTGGGGACAAGGAGGATGGGCAGCATAGAGCTTGATAAAGAAGAGCAGGAGGAGGGCACTCCCTAGGGGGACGGTGTGACAGCCCCGTGACAGGTCACTCCCCACACCTGATCTCCAGGGACAGGACCTGCAAACTGCTCACCTCGAATTCGTCCATCATCTTGCGGATCCCGCTGCCCTTCTGCCCGATGATGTACCGGTGAAGGTCAAAGGGCACCTCTACTTCAGTGGTGACAGGGACCAGTGCCTGCAGGGAAGAGGGCCAACATCAGGCCTGAGGGCAGTGACCAGAGTGACCCTGTGGCTCAGCACAGGGCTTCATGGGGAGAATGACAGTGCGCACCCAGAACCTTCCACCCTGATCCATCTGGACTGAGAAGGTGACCGTTCACCCCAGGTAAGACCCGGGAAAAGGACGTGGAGCCCAGTGTTAGGGTTAGCGCTGGAAGCGCACTTTCAGACCCCGGCTCCTGCGTGCAGGAGGCCCCTTGCCAGAGAAAACAGAATAAAACAAATCCAGGAGAAACAGGCCTTGAGACCTAACTCCCACATAGAGGCCGCCCTGCTAGCCTCGTAGAGGTCAGGAATGGACTGCAGCCCGAGGCCCAGTGGGCCACAGGGACATGCCTGGGACCACCCCAGCTCCTGACCGCCTCCATGGCAACTGCTCCCCACAGAGTGCAGAGCAGCACCCAAAGTGGAGGTGGCACCGGTCAGTGCTCACTGCAGAGACTACTGGTCCTCACAAGCCCAAGACAGTCTGAATACCCCCAGTTCACAGAGGGGGACACCAAGACCCACCAGCTGTGCTCCCTGCAGCCCCCAAACCTGCAGGCCCTAGGCCGGCCCCTCCCGCTGCCAGGTGCTGGGAAAGGAAATGCCAGCGCCTGGAGGAGAGGGAGTGGCCGCACCCACCTCCAGGGCTTCCTTGGCAGCCTCACACTTTTCCTTGCGGCCAGAGATAGTGATGATGTCACACCTCCTGGGAGAGCCAGGGTCAGCCTCTCTCCCCTCCCCGGTGTCATCGCCGTTCTCCTGGGCAGCTGGGGAGAGGAGGGGACAAGTTACACAGGCCTCAGCTGCACGGCCTCAGCTTCAAGACATGGGAGCTGGTGATGGGAAGAGAGAGGGGCCCACCATGTTTGAGAGGGGAGGATGCATGTTCCCATAGACCCAGAGCTGGTATAGGAGGCAGCAGCTGGGAGGGGCTCAAGAGGTTTACGGGAGACAAGGCAAGCCTGCCCCAGCTGCTTCTACCAGGAAGAAAGTGTCGAGAGTAAAGGGATCTGAGACAGGACGTGGAGCGGCTGCAGGGGAGGCTCCCGTGGGACCATTTGTGCACCCAAATAAACACCCAGGTAATATTCCTAGTGTGAGACGGAATCCCAGAGTCCCTGAGACACAGATGCACAAGTGGGGAGACACCGATGCACAAGTGGGCAGGCACAACTGCCCAGAGCTCTCATGATTCCTGCTTTAAAACAGGAATGCTTCAAAAACAAGAAAATTTGAGGGTCAACTATGAACGTGTCACAGCATCACGTAATCAGGTCTCCAGATGTGGAGGGCTGTGCCAGGGTCAGTGCAACTGATGCAAGAGTACACCCTTACACTCTCAGGAAATAGCCACCAGGGAGAAGGGGCAGGTGTGAGAAGCACACTCTGATGACTCCGGAACAGCAGTGCGCGTGTGTGCACATGCGTGCGTGTGGGAAAGGGGAGGGTGGGCGAGAGAGACTGGGGAGGTTTGGAGAGTGAGAATCCAGAATCTATCTCTGTTGTGCTCTGTGAACTTTTTCTTTAAATGTCAAATTACATCCAAATTAAGAAGTATATACTGAAGTGCGAAGCGTAAACGTGACACGGTACGACCTAACTGGCTTTCTACTCAAAGCAGCCTATATGCCCAGAACGGCAGGCGCTCCAGGGCTGTGAGGAGCCTACGGAGGTCAGAGCAGGACCACGAGGAGCGTCTGCACAGAGCACGTGCCCCGTGACAACGGAAGGGGCACACAGGACTGACTGACAGAGTCAGGTCTGCAACAGAAGCCAGGTCCTGCTCACAGGCCACCGCCCCACCCTATCCCATCCCTCGGGACCCAAAGCAGAGTCAGATGGCAGCCATCCCAGAAGGATAGCCTGGTGACCGGTGGCATCCTAAGTGGGTCAGAGGCTGCTCTCCCTTCAGCAGCTGCTGGCCCCACGAGGCGGCAGGGAAGGGGGCTGCTGCTGGGCTGGAGTGGGTTTGTGGGGGCAGAGGCTGAACTTGCTTCGCCTGCAGGAGAGGCATCAGGTATTCTCTCCTCTGCCCTTGCCACCAGCCACAGGCCTCTAAGAACCCTGAAGGGCACCTCGTTGCCCCGCAGCCCATGGCCTGGGAGTTCTGCAAGCCCCTGGGACACCCAACAGTGTCCAGCACCAGGCAAGACAGAGCTTCACCAGGACATGTGACAGCCACCGGCCCCTGCCTCCCTCCTGCCCCCCTCCCTCTGGCCACAATGCTCCCCATGGGGACCCACCTGGACTCTCCTCTCTGTCTGGGAATTTAATCTGAACGGTGTAGTCTCGAGTGATCTGCTGGATTCTGGAACCTTTCGGGCCCATGACAGAGCGGTGGAACTTCTGGGGTATGGCACACTCTATGGTCACCTGGGCCTCCTGGGGGCACAGCAAGAAGGAACAAATGAAGATTAAGCGCTCATGGCTCACGCTCACACCACCACCCTCTGGAGCCATGGCCAAGTGCACAGACACCCCCCTTCCCAAGGTGAACTGAGGGCTCATCTGACGATGGGGTAAAGGGAGGAGGCCTTTCTGAAGTGTGCCCCCCAAGGTCTAAGAAATCATCAACGTCTCGCCCATATAAAGCTGTTCTGGTGCTTGCTTCTATTTCTCTACCCACAGGAGCTCCCCACCACCGCAGACAGGTGGCTATGTCAGTCCCAGGTGGGGGGACCTGTGGATGCCGTGGCTGTGACTCCACGTGCAGGGCCACCACAGGGGAGTGCCCGGAGCCAGGGGGCCAGCTTTCTAAAACTGGCTGACAAAATCCAGCGTGTGCCATGTGACTCCTCTGTGGGCTGACACACTCCATCCACCTGTTCTTCGCTCTGGAGCAGGGGAGGAGGAGGCAACTGGTTCCTTGCACACATGGCACTTTGATAAAACCAACAACGGAGCTGCTTCTCAGGGGCAGGGCTCACCCACTGCAGGAAGAGGCCGGACACTGAGACCACAGGGCCTGTAGCCCCTGGCCCTCATGGCTGCAGTAGGCTGGTCGGCCTGAGGGATATGTGGGGGCACCCGCACCCAGCTTTGAGTGGCTGCCAGCCCCAGGCACCCACCAGGTCCTCGATGATCTCCTGGATGCGCTGCTTGGCTGCCTCCACACACTCCTTGGCACCCTTGAGAGTAACTCTGTCGCTCTGCGTGCCAGACCGTGGGAAGCTGACCATCACCCCGCCATACTCCTCAGCGATCTCCCGCAAGACCTGGCCTCTTCGGATAACAAAGTGGCGGTGGTGCTTTGGGTCCACCAGCATGCACTCTTCCACCACGTTATCCTGTGGCACGGAGACGAGACAAGGAAAGTCAGGGACTGGCAGCGCAGGCCCCGCCCCCACTGCCCAGGTGGCTCCCGAGGGCCAGGTCTCACCAGGTTCTGGATCAGGGCTTCCAGCTCCTTCTGCGCCTCCCTGACAGCGTCCTCTTTTCCGATGATGGTGATCAGGTCCTGGTCCTTGTCCTCTGCCGTCGGGAATATGATGCGGGCTCCAGTGGTGTCACGCACCTTGCGGATCTTGCCGCCCCCTTTGCCAATGAGGAACTTGTGGTACTCCGGCTTGGCGCGGATGTCCACAGTGAAGCTCTTGGTTTGCTGCAGAAGCCAACCCCGCACATGTTGGCCTGATACCACCTGCCTGGCCGCGGGGGCAGGTGACCAAGGGGCCCGAGGGGGCAAGAGTGTGGGGTGGAGCTTACCTCAGACTTTGCCAATACCAACCGCCCCCCCCCCCCCCCCCGGGGCTAATCAGACCACACCCACACAAATGCATAGCCACCCAGATCTACCGCCCTTGAACTTCCCTCAGCTGGGGTAGGAGATGCCAAGGTGGTCAGAGTGCATGGACCCAGAGCCCCAGGCCTGCCACCTGCCAGCAGTGAGCAAACCTCTGCCCAGGACCACGGGGTGCACCTGCATATCACAGCTGCCTGCCCCTCCCACGCAGGCAGAGCACTCCCTGGCCAGGTCTCCCTCTGCTGGGCTCTGGGTGAGTCCACACACAGCCAGAGACACCCCAACTGTGAGCTCAAAGACATTCACCAACCAGGCCCTCGTCTGACACCAAGTTTCCAGGACCTCAACCATGAACGCTAGCTTGTCTGGTGGAGCCACTGGAGGGACACACCCCTCCAGGCCAACTCAGGCCCACAGGCACGGAGAAGAAACACAAGGCAGAGTATCGCAGGCCTGCCGGGTGGGAGGCAGCACACCTCAACGTGTCCCCTGCTCATGGACACCAGAGAGACCACTGCTCTCTGGAGAGACCCTCACCAACAGCAGCACCAGGAAGCGGACGGGTCAGGTGAGCCCAAACAGTAAACACATCAAAACCAAGCTCAGCTCAAGAGGTCAAGGTAGGTGAAACAGTAAAAAACAAACAAACAAACAAAACCAACCTAATACACTTCAAGTGACACACTATTGAGTCGATGGAAGCGGAAGAAACCTCCGACAGAACCCACACTTGCTCCCAACGAAAACTCCGAGCCAACTTGGCCCAGGAAGGAACCCCCTCAGCCCAACAATACCCTGGCTCACCACACCTTTTCGGGGAAGGACTGAATGCCCCGAGCTCCCCGCCGGGCAGGGCCTCTCCCAGCCCCAGTATTCCACACCCGGGAGGCCCCAGTGGCACAGCAAGATGGGACACACAGGTGCACTGACCAGAAAGGAAGACACTCACTGTCTGCTCTAGGATGACGTTTTACACGAAACTCATGAGAATCCACAAAAAAACCTATTGGGATTAATAAGTGATCTTTAGACCACACACAAAGAACAAGGCCGTAAACAAAAATCAAATACATTTCTGCACGCTACACTACGAAGTACAAAAGTACCACGTATGATAACACTAAAAACAGATCTAAACCGAACAGAATACATAGAAGCTCGGCATGCTGAAACCTACAAAACATCAAGGATTAGTCAAAGACTTAAAAAACTGAAGAGGCCCTGGCTGGTGTGGCTCAGTGGATTGAGCACCAGCCTGCGAACCAAAGGGTCGCTGGTTCAATTCCCAGTCAGGGCACGTGTCTGGGCTGCAGGCCAGGTTCCCAGTTGGGGGTGTGTGACAGGCAACTGATCCACGTCTCTCTCACACATGATGTTTCTCTCCCCTCTTTCCCCTCTCTCTAAATATAAATAAATAAAATCTTAAAAAACTGAAGGGCAGACTGGAAGACTCGAACCGCTGAGACATCAATTCTCCCCAATCTGAGCTTCAGCTTCGACAGAACCCCCCTCAGAACCCAAGCAGGAACCCCCCACCCCGGCCCCCCGAGATCGACAGGCGAAGGATCTGAAGCAGCTGAAGCAATCTGACAGAGCACCACGCAGCAGGACTCACAGATGTCCTGCCTTGTGGGACGGACAGACTGGCAGATGGATTTTGACAAAGGGGAAAAGGTGACTCAATGAGGAACTCTGAGGGTGACAGCCAAAACATTTTATTGCGAGGGTGGCCACACAACTTCTACATTTGTCAAAACTACGTAAAGAGTGGACTTTTCTGCACGGAATTAATACTTTTTGCAGATTTTTGCTCTGCAGATGTGGGGGTCTGACCTGGAAGGGCCCGTCCATAATGGCCAAGTCAGAGGGCCAGGAAGGCACGAGCCGTGCTCTGACCTCTGACCCGCCACGGTAAACAGGTTTCTGGAGTCTCCACATGGGAGAGAGGACGTTTCCAGCAAGCAGCACGCAGGGAGCCCTCAGGGGTGGGAAGGACTCACCTTCTCCTCTGCCAGGTGCAGGAGCTGTTTCTTGGCCTTCTCCACATCCGAGGAAGGGCCTCTGATGACAACTGTGTCGCTCCCCGAGCCTTCCACGGGGAAGTGGATGTGGACCCCGCCGCACTCCTCCATGATGGAGCGGATCAGGCGCCCCTTCGTGCCGATGAGGGAGTTGTGCAGCTTGGCGGGGATGGAGACCTCCACCTCGGCTATGTTGGCCTGAAATCACACAGTACGAGGGAGCCACGTTTTCGTGTGGCAAGGAGGGTGAGCAGAGTGAAGAGTTAAGCCACGGTGGGTAGGGCTGTGCGCACACACGTGTGTGTGTGCGTGTGTGCACGCACACATGTGGCAGACACAGTGCAGAAGGGAAGCCACGATGTCAGACCATAAAACGGTGCTGTTCCTTCAGGCCCTCTGGGCGTGAGCCACAGAGACATACCTGAGATCTATGATCAGCCTTCCCCTGCTAAAGACTTGTGAGCAAGGACTCGGCCTCCAGTCACAAGGAGTCAACGAGACTGTGTTCACCGGCTGCACAGACACTGGTGCGAGAGATGCTGCAGACGGGATGCATCCAAGGGGGCCCTATACCGCCCCGGCTGAGCCCCACACCAGGGACACAGAGCCAACGGTCTAGGGAGAGCAGGACACCTGGAGCTGGCGGGTTAGCGCCCAAGAAGAGAGAACATGGACAGAGCCCGGTCCATACACAGGGAGACTGCCCAGGCAGGGGGGAGGGCCAGCAGCAGAGCTGGAGGGCATGGGACCGCAGCTCCAGCAGGTCCGCAACGACAGGACCCAGGCACAGGGCTCAGAAGGATCTCACCTCCAGCAGGGACACCTGAGCCTGGACGAGCAGCGCTGCGACCCCACCTGACAAGTCTAAGGAGTGTGCACTATTTCGAAGTGACTTCTCGAAGCACAAAGATACTTACAGGGACACGGAAATAACCAGAATCCATCATAATAAACTTCACAATGTCTGGCATAATAAAAAAAATACTGGATGGGCAAAGAAACAGGAAACAACAACCCACAATGAGGACAAAACAAAAGAGAGCCACCTGGGAACAAGCAGAGTCAGAGACCGGCCTGTGGACGGGAAGGGCTCTCACTGTACAGCATCCGGTCAAGCAGCTGAAGGAGAACACTGAGCACGTCAGGAGCAAGAACGACAAATTCACATTGAACTTCTACAGGTGAGACTAGTGTCCGAAATGGAAAACATACTAGACGGGGTTACAGAAAGATCAGACATTGCAGAAAGTTAGTGGATTTAAAGAAATTCACGGAGAAAAAGTACCACCCCTCCTCCCCACCCAGGTGAAACAGCGTCAAGGAACGGCAGGGCAACGTCACACCGCCTAACTCCCAGAGTCCCTGGAGGGGGGACAGAAAAGCTATTAGGAAGTAATGACCCACATTTTTCTAAATTTGGTGACAACTCTAAACTCAAATATCCAAGAAGTTCAATCAACTCCAAGCAAAGAAATGTGAAGAAAACTACAAAGCTGGTGATACAATTAAAAATAAAAAAATAAAAAAAGGCCAGAGGCAGGCAAGTCTGTGCAGCTGAGCAAGGCTAAGGGTACATCGGCTCTCTCGTCAGGAACAACGTGAGTGAGGGGACAGGGAAGCAGAATCTCAAGTACTGGTGGGAGGAACCAGCAACCAAAGTGTGGGGCCCCAGGACGGGCTCACGCCAGTGGGAATGCAAAACAGTGTAGCCACCTGGGGAGGCAGCCTGGCAGATTCTTGTAAAATCAAACATACTCTCCCCATAAGCTCTACCTTCTAAGTGAAAGAAGTGAATCTGGCAGGTGCGAGCCCAGCCCTCTGACACTTGGGAAGCAGCTGAGCTAGTCAGATGGTGGGACGGAGGCCAGGAGGGGTGTACGGGAAGTACAGAAAATATATTTAGATGGGTGAACATGTAAAAGTGTTTTCTCATTATTTAAATCTCCTTAAGAAACAACTGGGCGTTTAAACAGAAAGGCTACGAAGTGTTGTGGGCCTTATAACACGTGAAGTAGAGGCACAATGACAGAGCACGGGGTTGGATGGGGGAGGCCCCGCCGGGGAAGAGGTGCACCAAACCCCAAAGCAACCAACCGAGGCACAAGTGGCACAAGTCAAAAAAGGCAACAAAAGGAACCAAAGCCGCCTTCGATGGAAAAGACGGCAGCCAAAGAGAACGGAACGGACGGGACAGAAACCCAGCTGCATATTATAACCACATGCAGGAGGCTGGGCCGGGCAGAGGGGACAGACAGGCCACCATTACTAATGAATGGGGACAGCTTTTGTTTGGGAAGATGAAGAAGTGCTTGGGGTGGGAGGTGCTGGTTGTACAACAGCCTGAGGGCACTCAGTGCCACGGAAGCATGTACTGAAAGATGGTTAAGGTGGTAAATTCTATGTATATTTCACCACAAATTCAAAAATAAAAAACATTAACCACCACATTAAATGTAATTTATTACACTTAGTAAGTGCATATAATAAAACACATAACATGTAATAAACAGATATAATCACTAATACAACTAACTGTAAACACCTCAATTTAAAAGGCAGAGACTGTCACCCTGGCGGGTGGCTCAGCTGGCCGGAGCGTCGTCCCGCACACTAAAAAACTGCAGGTTCGAACCCCGGGCAGGGCACACACCTCAGCTGCAGGTTTGATTCTTGTCGGGGCAACTAATCGCTCTCTTGCTCTCTCTCTGACTCCCCCCAACCCGGCCCCCCAAGATCTGTTTCCCTTCTCTCTAAGATCGGTGAGCATGTCCTTGGGTGAGGATTAAAAAAAAGAAAAAGAGTAGATTAAGATTTCTCACCACAAGAAAAAAAGAACATAAAAAAAAAAAAAGCAGAGATTGTGAGACTGAGGAGAAAAGCAAGTTGCCTAAAAGAAAGCCACCGTAATATAAGATTTCAGAGCAAAGAACATTACCAGGGGCACAAGGAGGTCGTCTTACAGGGTGCAAATTATGTATTAGGACTGAGAGAGGAGACATCATTATGAACAATACCAAGACAACGTGGGACGATCATGAAAAATTCTATAACCATAAATTCAACAACTTAGAATATTATATAAACCCCTTGAAAGACACAAACTGCAAAGCTCGTGCAAAAGGGCAGATAATCTACCCACACAATGAAGCATTAGCCAGCAATAAAGAGAGAGCAGCACACAGCCCAGCTCACAGAGAACAGAGCTGTAGCTGACAGAGGCGGGGAGTGAGGGGTGCAAAACAGGCGAAGGAGCTCAAGAGGCACAAACTCCCAGCTAGGAAGTTGAGTCCTGGGGTGTCGAGTAAGCATGGCGACTACACTTAACGATGCTGTGTCGCTCACTGGAAAGCTGCTGAGAGAGATCTTCAGTGTTCTCAGTGCCAGGGAGACGCTTTGTAACTGTGGGGTGTCTGCTGCTAAACCGACTCGTCATCCCCAGTGTCCCCAAGGCTGTGTGTCTGTCACACTGTGACTAAAACAACGCACTGAACCACCCAACAACACGGATGAACCTCACAGTGACCGTGCGAAGCGAGTGCAGCTGGACTCCAGAGGAGACTCTATGACTCTCGGAGACAACCTGTACAATCCCGGCCCATCTGCTGTGGCGAAGCAGACGGGCTGGACGGGACGGCGGGGAAGTGCTGTGGGACAGAGGCGTCGCAAGCGGCACAGGCTGTTGCAGGGGTGGAGGAGCTCATTGTCTTGACCGTAGAGGTGCTTCCACGGACATACACGCATGCTGCACAAGTATGTGCTTTCTTAGGTGATTTTTCAAAAATTGAAAAAAACAATCGTAGCCCTGTCAGGACACCACGATCCCCGAGCACGCAAACTTGCTACCACCACTCAGGACCCTCACAAGCACCGCCAGAGGCCGCGGTCAGGCCAGCGTCCTCCGGGAGGGCACGGCCGCCTGCCCGCATGCAAGCCCAGGCCACAGCCCACCCGCCAGCTGCCCGGCCCCCGTTACCAGGTCTTTCTGGATGGACAGGATGCGGCTCCGGGCAGCCTCGCAGTTGGCCCGCTTGCCCGTGATGACGATGGTCTCTGAGTTGCTGTTTTCTGCTGGAAGGTCGATCTTGGTGTTGCTCTCTTCTCGAATCTATGAGGAGAGGCAGCGTGAGCAGCGACTCCCAATGAAACACTCAGGGAGCCCGGGCAGGGAAGCAAGTCCCATCCTACGAAATCTAAAGCCAGAATGGCACAGGACTGGGGGGCGGGGGGGGGGGGGGGGGGGGCGCGGCAGGACAAAAAGAGCCACGATTTGGGGGCAAGCTGGCTGGTCACCTTTTTAATGTTGGCGCCTCCCTTCCCAATGATGTTCTTATGGAACTGCTTGAAGATCGGAACAGAAATTGAGTAGCTATTTTCCACCTTAAAAACAGAAGACACGGCTGGTTAACTGCTATGCTGGTGTCCCTTCCATTCCTGAGGGCAGCCTGGAAGGACAGACTTGTCTCACTTCTCCTCTCCTGTCTGACCTCCAGAGGTCTGGCACCAGGGTGGGTGAGATGCCGTGAACAACCAGCGCCCTTGGCCCTGCAGAGCTGACAGTGCAAAGCACCCTTTCCTAACAACCTGTCGGATGCAGGCGCCCTGAGCCTGGCCAGGCGCCCCATCAGGGTGTCAGGTTAAAAGGGTGCCCGCGGCCCCTCCAGGACAAGAGCAGCTTGGGACGGATAGAGCCAGGACTCCAGGCTGAGGAGCAAGCTCAGAACACACAGACCCGGCTGCTCTCAGGAATCCCAGTGCTCCCAGGTACAGGGAAGCCTGCCCAGCCCCACTCCCCAGAAGGCCACAAGGTGCGTGCGAGCCCGCCTGTTACTGCAGCGCCCAGGGCCACTGGCGGTCTCCCTACCAAATGCCCTCTTTTGTTCCCGGGTCTGAGGAAAGAACAACCCATCAACAACACTGCTTGTCCAAGTCTCTCTCTTCACTGGATGGTTCATTTCCAGGTTCTGAAGACCCCTGAAGGAAACAAAGTCCCCTGTCCTGGGACACAGGGATCTCCCCACTTTAACTCCATGGACACTCAAGTTGTAATGATCTCTGCTATCTAAACATCAGATATGAAGAGGTGGCACCCCAACTTTGTCCCAAATCCCGGAGACGACAGACCCACCCAGCACCCCAGTGTGCTCCCCGGAGCTGGAGTCCTGATGCACACATCCCCTCCCCAACAACAGAGGATGGAAAACGTCCCCTACCAAATCCGCCACCATCTTCTGCATGTATTTTGTGCACTTTTCCACCTCATTCTTGGGGCCTCTGAGTTGGACAATATCACTTTTTTGTGCTGGGTCTGGAAAGTTGATGATAACCTAGGATAAATCACCAGGAGACCAAGTCCAATTATTGGTGAGAATTCCCTAACATCACGTATCTCCAGGGCCCCCAGGCCACTCCAGGGGGTTAGGGAGGTGAGGCTGCTGGGAGGCTGTACCTCTGGGAACTTGTCACGAATCTCACGGATCCGTTCGCCCTTCTGCCCAATGATTGTGCGATGAAATCTCTGCTCAATGATGAGATCCTTGGTGCGCTCGTTTTCCTGAGGGTACAATTGAAGTGAATGAAGTTATTTATCCCAAGCAAGGTGAGCAGCCCCCTCCCAGCAGGAGGCCCCTGGAGCCCCAGGACTCTCTGCGCAGCAGGGAGGTGGTGGCAGGCGCACTGGCCAGTAGACAGCACCAGCTAGACACCTGCTCTCTCAAACAACCGCCACACCGCACGCCGCCCTGGGAGTGTGTTGTCCCCCTGGGCGAGGCGCAATGAGAAACTGAGTGTCGAGCCCTACAACCAAGAGTGTGACTGCAGTAGCCACAATCACCAGAGCAACCCCCTCAGCGCCTGTGTTTCAACAAGAACCAGACGCTGAGGGAGGCCTGGCGCTCAGCACACAGGGAGCAGCCCGTGCTCACCACAAGGAGGCTCAGAGGACTGCCCCGTGAGCCTTACAAAGAAAGAGTGGCTGACCACGGGGCACTGGACCCACGTGGTCCGCAACCTCCTCCAGAGGGCCTGTTAAAACATGAGAAGACCACACCAGCAGGGGTGGAGGGCAACCTACCCACCAACTGAACAGGTTAAAAGAATTTGGGAGCAGACTGGCATCAGGTCGACAGAGAAATGGGGTTCAGTAACCTAGTAACAAGATATTCCTAAGCCAGGGACCCTGGGCTGCAGGATGAGAGCTGACTGACGAAGGGAGAACCCAGGACACTCCAGGCTGAGGAGTGAGCTCAGAGAAGGCCAAAGGGCAGTGGAGGCTGCGCCCTACCTGGATTACCACTGAGGAGCAAAAAGTCCTGCCCCAAGGCTGGCCTCTGCCTGGGGCCCCAGTGTGGGCACTGTGGGAGACGCGACCGAGAACACCCCGGGTGAGGGCGGCCAACCTGGGGCTGGTCCCTGCCCTGACGAGGAGAAGCCCTACTTTGCGGTGGCTTTCTTGACAGTCTGCACGTGTTCGTGCTAAGCTCTGAGCACTTGGGCAGTGCTGGGTTCATTTGGATTCAAAAGCACCAGGTGAGCCACATGCTGCCCAGTCTGAGACTCGCTGCTGGAAGGTTCTCTGCACTTGACTCTGGGGCATGCTGGCAGCAGGCCCAGGGCAGCACAGTACTTTAGTCTGAACACAGGGAATAAGGCTCACTGTGTTCCCTCCCTCCTGTTTGTAGATAACCTCACACTAGGGACTCTCAACCTGGGACACACGCACGCCACCTGGTGCCTTTAGGAATGCAGGAAAGTCCCTTAGGCCCCTGGAGCCCCACACTGCAGAGCCCCAGAACCCAGCACAGCAGGTGGCCCAGCAGGATGGCGCCTGCCGATCCTGCCGCTCTGTGAGATGCCTCCGCAGGACCCAGCTCAGGGCTCACCATGCGGGAGGCGAGCTCAAGCAGCTCCCGCTTGGCCTGCTGCACACCCTGCGGGTCCCCCTCGATGCGGATCAGGTTGCTCTTCTCGCTGTCAGGAGGGATGCGCACAGACACCTTGTACTGGTCTTTGATTCTGTTGACTTAGGAACACAAAAGGAAACATTTTGGGCTCAGGGTCTGTTATAGATGACCAATGTCTGATGTTAGTATGACTAACTCAGCTAAAGCCCCAAAGAACCTAGCCAGCCATCCCCCCAAAGGACGACAAGGCCCCCAAAGCAAGACTGCCCACCCTCTAGCCCAAGCTGGGCACCATCTCCACGGGCCGGCCACGGGCGGCACTGCCTGGCAGCTCTGAATGACTGCAGCCAGGAAGACGCAGAACCCGGGACTCAGCTGGTCTGCAGTCTGCCTGGGGCTTCAGACACAGCGTCATTTTGTTCATGTGCTTCTATTACAACGGTGAGCAGCAGGAAGAAAACACTGATTCCCAGCAGGGCCACTGCCTGTGTGGATTGTACACCATCCCCTGCATCCCAAGGACGTGCTTGGAGGGGAACACTGTGTGTCTATACTGTTCCTGTCTCTGTGGGTATGGGTGGCCCTACTATGGAAGGGGGTCCTTTCCAGGGTGGGTCCCACCTTGCATCCTGGGCTTCTGGGACAGGGTTCAGCCACCCATGACCCTGAACTGGAAAGAGTGCGTAAAAAGAAAATTATCTTTTTTTTTATGTTAAACATTAGAAATATTTCTGGGTCTTTATTTAGAAGTTTGGTGATGTTTTTGTGACCAGACATACGTCATAGGACCTAACTCTGGTTCATGTCATTAGCCACTGATAAAATTGGCTTTCTAAACTTCGTTTCACTTAATGTCACAGATTTCAAGAACCTATAGATGATGGAGAAGACACATCGTATTTGACAGATCTCAGGTATTTCTAATGTGGAGACAAGTTTGGGAACCATATATCAAGAAAATCTCTCTCTTGAAATAAACAAACAAACAAAATCAGAAGCCCTCCCACTAACTGGAAAGTACCCCTACTGACCACCTCAGACCCCACCGACACCACGCCGCTGCCCGAGACCCCACTGTCAGCTCACACACAAACCAGGATTTCACTGTCTTTGCAAGAGAGGTGGAAGCAGAAAACCCTCCTCCAGTACCTTCTCTGAACAGAACGCAGTGCCCACACCCTGGAGAAGGCTTATCACGAGTAACAGGGCCAGCATTTGGCCCTCTGAGTGTAAGGGTGACCAGGGTGGGTTCCAGGCCCCGAGACAGCCCTCAGCCAGTGTGCTTGGACATGCAGAGGAGGACTGGGCAGCCACGGACAGAAGCTGTGTGGCAGATCTTAGATTGTGAAAGAAAACAAGGGTTGTACACTGAACCAGAAGGAAACAGAACATACACAATTTTTTAAAACACGCTAAGTGGACCCACACTTATTTCCTCATGAACAGAAACCCAGAAATTAATGTTGACACTGCACTTCCTCACACTTTTTAAGAAAACACTAAGTTAACCAAAACACAGGGAACAAAGCAAGTTGATGGTGTGTGCATGGTCCGAGCTGTGCGTGCAGGTGAGCGCTGGCCAGAGCTGCTCCAAGCACGTGCACTGCCGCCACCACTGTTTAAAACGCCCCGGGGGCCCTGGCTGGTGCGGCTCAGTGGATTGAGCATGGGCCTGCAAACCAAAGGGCCGCTGGTTCGATTCCCAGTCAGGGCATATGCCTGGGTTGCAGGCCAGGTCACCAGTAGGGGACAGATAAGAGGCAACTATACATTGATGTTTCCCTCTTTCTTTCTTCCTTCCCTTCTCTCAAGAAATAAATAAATAAAATCTTAAAGAAAAAAAAAATGCCCCTGGGACACCAAACTGACCCCTGGTAAAGCAGGCACCAAGCAAACGCGTACTCTGAACACAACGAGTCACACAGGGTGAGCCCCGCAGAGGGCACATGCACAGAGGCTCGTGCCTACTTGGGGCAGGGAGCATGGGGTCCTTAAAGCCCGGGGAAGGACCCAGGACCGCAGTATACACAACGGCCCCCAAAGGTGAGATAGGGTCGTTTCCGGAACTGGTAAGTACTATGATAAGCATGATGGCCATGCAGTTAAACTGAGCAAGAAAGCATTTAAAACATCCTGAAATTCACACCGAGCTCACCTAACACGTTTCTGATGCCGTCTCACCTTGTGCTACCTACCTGGCACAGGTAGGGCCAACACTGTACCTGGACTCACATATTACTGTTTGCCCAACAGAATCCCTCCCTGCATTGCGTGACTTGGAATGAGTCTAGAAACATGACTCCTGGGTCAGGGGTCAGGGGTGAGGGCCCAGCAGCTCTGGCTGAAACGTGGCAGACGACCCCTTGGGGTTGCCTTTGCCATGGCCCTTGTGGTGACTCAGGGAACTGACCTGGTTGATCACGTTCACCTCCAGGCCGAATGAACACCTGGGTGAGGACACCCAGTCGAACGCCTGGTGGCCTCTGCCAGCCCACCCCCCACGACTCACTGTTGGCCCCGCTCTTCCCAATGAGGTGTCGGTGGAACTTGTGGTCAATGCTGATCTCCACGTAGTCCATGCGGTGAACCTGCAGTGGCACAGAGCACAGCCCCGGGGCGTGAGGCCAGGCAGCCAGAGCCACAGGCCAGCCCGGCAGTCACTGCCCATCCTGGCTGCTCTGTCAGGGCTGCCGCAGGCTTGGCCCCCTCAAAGACCCTCCTTCAAAATACGGTCTCTCTCTGTGCCCCTCTGGGACTCAGGCCAGCTTCTAACCATCTCAGAGCCCACCGCTCACTGACCAGCCGCCCTCCTGTCTCTGTGTTCACCCACGCGAGGCCTGCCTGCCCCGCAGCAGGATGGCAGCCCTACCCCCAGCTCTCCAGCACGGACTGTGCGCCCGGGCGCCTCACCAAGTCCTTCACCATGGCCTCAATCTGCTCCTGGGCCACGCGCACGTCCTCTGTGGGGCCTTCCAGAGTGATCTTGTCCTCGCCCTCTGTGAACTCGATGTGAACCTGCCACAGCAGAGCAAGGGACTGTGGGGACAGGCACAGCAGCAGCCTCTGAGACCAACAGGCTTCCCCAGGGAAGTGGCCGACCCTCGCTCTTCATGTGAGTGCATGTCCACAGCACGGAGAGCCACAGAGGGGCCCAAGGACAACTCTGTCACACTGGTGCTGAACGCTGTGGTCTAATCACCTTCCCTCCCCCAAACACAGGGGTTGCACAGTCCTCCACACGTGCTTGCCATCAAGCCACAGCCAGACAGCAGGAGTCCTGTGCTGCTCGAACCGCAGACCGCCTCCTCCCTGCTGGCTGCACCCAGAATGCGCCAGCCCCAGGAATTTCAACCCCGGGACAGCTGCCCGACAGTGGTCCTCAGACAAGGCCATTGTCCCCATTTATAACACACCAGGTAAAGAGAGGACTTCGTGGGAGACTCCCACGTGGGACCCAGAAGGGCAGCCTATTGGTATGAACGAGGACTTTGATCTTAAAACGGCTGCAGAGTGAACAGAGACGGCACCCACGCAGAACAGGAATACAGTGCGACGTGCATCCCCCGGTATTTTCTACCCTGTTCATGGTCCCGGGAGCTACTGTCTCCTCTGGAAAACCGAAAAGACCTCCCGGACAGACTGCGCCTCCGAACTTACAGACGTAACTGGTAGGAGTTGTTATGCCCTAAGTAAATGAGGTGTTTCTTGAGATAGTCATCAAACCTTGCAACACAAATTTTCTCTGGTTAAAAAGACCGAAAGAATGACAGACATTAAAAAGAAAACCTTATTCTAATTTTTGAGAACTGTGCCAGTCTTCGAAGGCACCCAACAGGATACACAGCAAACCCAAAAGGAAGGTCAAACAGACAACAGGATGCGAGGCCAATGCGACGCAGCAGGCCTCCTCACCTTCGGCATCTGCTGAGTTATCTTGGCTAGGTTCTGCCCCTTCTTGCCGATGATGAAACGGTGAAGCCAGGACGGAGCCGAGACGGAGGAGATGGTAAAACTGTTGGCCTGGGAAAACCCAGAAACAAACCATGAGCCAGGTCGCTCAGCAGGGCTCAGGGGCTGGAGAGCCCACAACCCAACATGGCCCCATCCCCAGGCCCACTCGGGAGGCGGCTACCTTGGCGTAGACCTCAGTCAGCGCTTGCCCCAGCTTCTCGGGCTCGCCTCGGAGTATCACGGTCTCAGAGGCGCTGTCAGAGGGCGGGATCTCCACCGAGACGCCGGTCCTTTCCAGGATCTCCTGCAGGGAGTTACCCTTGGGCCCAATGACATACTTGTGCTGGGACTTCTTCACCTCCACCGCGATGGTCGTGGTCTTCTTTTTCTAAGTAAGAGCACCGTCGGGGTGTCAGAGAGCAGGGCACAGGTGGGGCTGGTGGGGACAGAACGTTGCCCCCCAAAGGGCAGAGTGCAGGACACAGGGCCCAGGCTATAGCTTTTGAGCCCCTGGAAGGGAAGAAAAAGACCAGCCAATCCCCAGAAACCCCACTAATCAAGGGTTGGATTTTCTCCTCAAAAGAATTACCTGGCAATTTAAGTTAAGCCCAGATTTGGAAGAGCTACAAACACCAAGCCCTCTCCCCAAATTAAGGGACAAGTTTCAGCCCTTGAAGTCACCAATACCAACTGGAGGCGACAGCTACCCCAGAGAGGTGCCATTTGTGGGCAGTACATCCAGCCCAGGCGGCGGGGATGGTGGGGACAGCCCCCCCAGAGCTCAGCCCGCTGTCCAGAGTCGGGCGAGGAGCAGGGCTGGGCAGCGCTCTCTGTTCCTGCCCACGGAGACCGCTCCCACTGCTACCTTCTCTTCATAAATCCTTTTGATCCGAGCCACAGCCTGCGCCAGCTGTTCCTTCTCCCCAGTGAAGATGATTTCCGTCCGGCTGACACTGGGCGGGGGGATGTTGATGCGGGTCCCTGTCTCCTGCATGATCTCGTTGACAAGTCGATTATAAGGCCCAGCGATGAAGGGATGGAATGCCTTCTCCACTTCGAGCCTCTCTACAGCACGCTTGTCCTGGAAACCAAAGGACAAAGATGGGCACAGGTTGGGGCCCGATGTGAGGACAGATGGGGCCTTCTAACGTCGGGAGCCAGGCTGCCGCCCGCACACCAGACCCGCAGCAGCCTCACCTGCTCGGCGGAGATGAGCAGCACTTCGTGGCGGGCCTTCTCGATGCCCTCTTTGGTGCCCGTGATCCTGATCTGGTTACTCGCGTCATCTGGGCGTGGGATCTGGATTTTGGTTGCAGTTTTTAGCTCCAAGTCTTGTAGTTTCTCTCCATTCTTGCCAATAACAAAGCGATGGTGTTCTTTGGGAATGGCAACAGTTGCTGAGGCCTACAACAGGCATAGCACCAAAGAAAACAAAAGTATTTGTAGATTCTGAAAAAGTGTGTTTTTCCACGATATTCTCTCGGGCTGGAAAGCCATTCTCATCAGTTTTTGTCTAGCCCACCCTCACCACCCTTTACAATAGCTGCAGGTTAAACAGTCCCTTCTTGGGCATGTTTGCTCTGACCCCCAATCAAGGGTAAGGTCAAGTGCGACATATTCCCATGGCCTCAGGTCACACTTTCAACTCTTGTAATTATTTAGCAATAATTCTTTGTCCAGCCTCCCCTCAGCCTGGCCACAAGCCACGCGAGGACAGGGACATTCCAGTACATGTCTTGTTTTCCATGCCAGTGACTCTAACACCACGCTGGGACACGCTGACTGACTAGATTAACTTCTGTCTCTGGAGTGCTGGGCCATCTTTTCAAACATAAGCCCAGTAACTGGTAATAACCTTTTCTCCCCACCTCCTTTACAACCAGTTAAAACCGGCAACTCCTCTGAGTGAAGGAAACGGAAACAATCCAAACCCTTCATCCCACGAGTCAAACTACCAAAAACCAACCAACTTCCCGAGGTAACAGAGAAAACTGGGGGAAAAGGGAGGTTTCTAGTCTTTCTAACTCTGTGCAGAAAACAGCCATCTACTAAGACAGCTTAAAAAATACAGAAACAAAACAAAACAAAGAAAAGCCATTAAGGTTTCCACCACTGTCCCGGCAGAAAATCACAGCTCGGCCAGCTTCCCCCTCCTCTGAGGGTTTTCATTCCGAACACCGAGTGCCGACGATGGACATGTCACTCATCACAGAGGCAACAAGAAAGGGCCTCCCTCCCTAGCCAGCACAGAAGCTGAGACTGCTGGCTGGCACATTCTGATCAAGGAAGGTTTATTCCAAAAATGGTTAAATGTTAGGAAACCCATTAATACAACTCACCATATCATTAGATCTGAGGAGACAAAAATGATCATCTCCACAGAATTTAAACCCACCCACAATAAAAATCTCAAGGAAAATGGAAATCAACGGACTCCCCCCGACCGCCGAACAGCACGGCAAGCTGCGAAGGCCCACTCATGGGTGGGTGGCCCCTCTCTTTCCCAACAAGACAGAACACACAGCTGGCAGCCCCACAGCTGCCCACGTGACCTGACCCCCACTAGCACCTTCCCTGCAGGAGAGGACACAGGCTGGACAGCAAGAGCCCCTGACCCCATGGCCAGGAGCCCTGGGAAACTGCTGCTCTGTTACTGTCAGTAACAGGGAGGCTGAACTGGAATCCAGACACCAGCAGCTACCACTTAGCTAAAGACTACTGGTCAGAAGACGTGAGGGAAAAGGCCGCTCACTTCCGGCAGGCAGAATAAAGGGAAAGACAACCAAGTGGCTGGACTTCAAGCCTGCAAAAACGGTGGACTATGGGCATCAGCAATCACAAACATCCCTTAGAAGGCCTAAGGCAACTGTGAGCAAAAAGCTGATTATACAGTTTGCAAGTAAAACAAAGAACACAAGAGACAGGAAAACCCTGAAGAAGAGCAGTGTCGGAGGGATCGTAAGGACCGCTACACATAACATCCATGGCCACCACGTCAGAACAGGAAGAGTCCCCGCACACACGGAGACCAACGGGCCAGACGGGGAAACGTGGGAACAAACATCTAGCACCCAATAGTCACTCCAATCGGCGGGGGGTGGGGGGATTCCTTTAAAATGGTATTGACAACCTGAGAGCCACATGGAACTGGGTGAGACTGCACATGGACCTGGCACCGTTCATGATAAATTCCGTGAACACCGTAAACATCGGGCAGGAACTGGGATGTAAGAACACCCTTACATGCACCAGAGAAAATACGAATAAACATTCCCACAAACCCCAATGTGAAAAATACTTTTGTGACAATGACCAAAGTAAAAGTGTTCGATGAGTTTTCCTACACATTAATAAACTTTCATGGAGCAGAACCTGAGAGCAAACACAAATGGCAAACAGGGAAACATTACTGATAACATACGACCGATAAGGGACTTTAGCAGCCTTAATACAGTGAGCCAGATGGACTTTAACTTGATAGAAAAAGGCGAGAGAACAGAGTACAGAGAAAGCAGGAGAAGATGCTCAGTCCCGCCCATCAGAACAATGTAAATCAATGTCCCGTGTGGCTCAGTGGGTGGGCGTCCTTCCCTAAACCAAAGGGTCGCCAGTTCTATTCCCAGTCAGGGCACAAGCCTGGGCTGCAGGCCAGGTCCCCGGTTGGGGATTACAGGCAACTGTTTCATGCTTCTCTCTTTCTCTTTTTGCCTCCCTTCTCCTCACTCTAAAAAATAAGTAAATAAAATCTTCATTAAAAAAACAAACAAACTGTGCAAAACAGAGTTCATGCAGCTGCCTCTCAGCCCGAAACACCAGCGCAGGCTGGGCACAGCAGGACTGCAGGAGGGTGCAGGGACACGGAGGAGCACGAAGGCACAGCCCCCCGTGGGGGATGGACCTGGCTGTCCTGGCAAATTATACCCGCTGTTGCCTGCTGACCCAGCCACCTCTCTTCTAGCCCCCAACGCGCTGGGTGAACAGGAAGCAGCACATGCACTAGGTCTTCCCTGTAACAGGGCCCGGAGCAGAGGGTGGGGAGCTGCCCCAATGCCGGAATGCAGCTCAGAGCGCTGGGTCCCACGGCGGGGTGCGGAAGTGAGGAAAGCCGCCATGTGCTGCTACACAGACGCCTCCAGAAAACGGGCAGGAAAAGCCAGGTGCCGGACAGAGTCCATGGTGAGCCCCCTTCTGCTGCCCCTCCCCAACCCCAACAGGAAGGGTCCGATGAAGACTGAAGGACGTCAGCAGCCGGAAGGGCAGGAGCGGGGCCGAGAGGCCAGCTCTGGAGACCAGGTGCACAGCTCTGCAGTCGTCCAACGTTCAAGTAACTTTCAAGAGTGGAAAACACACTAAAGCAAATGAACCCAACCACCTATCAAGATGATAGCCCGACCTAAGCAGAGAGAAGAATGACTTCAAGTGCCTGTAAAACCCACGAACCTCCACCTTAATTAGAAGGATCAGTTTGAACTCAAAAGCAACTTCCCACTACCAATGTCAAGAATTCTTGGACAATCAGCAGATTTCAGATCTGTGGAAGGACACGGTCAAGATCAGTCAACAGGTCTCTGTTAGAAATCAGGAAGTGAATGGAGGTGGAGGGTCCTGCTGGAAAGCTGCAGGGAGCCAACCACGAGGGGCCCATCCACCGGCTGATGATGAGGCAACTTCAGCTTAAAGAACGACTATAAACCCTCAGAAGACCTACTGACACAGAAAGGGTTCGTGGCTCACCAGTGAAGGTGCGAGAGGGCTACCTCAGTCTAAAAGTGAGGAGGGAGATAAGGACCCATTACCTGTCCTGCCCTCCCCACTCCATTGGCCCAGGAGGATAGCTCTTCCCTGAAGACCACCTGCTGGTGTGGGGGAGGGGTAGTGGAGGAGTCAAGAAAGCCCCATCCTGACGGAGCAGGTGGCCACAGTGATGCCTGAGGCAGCAACTCAGCACAGGCTCGCGGGCTCGGCTGAAGACACCTCTGCCCACGGATCAATCCTGGAAGGAGCGCCAAGCACACAGCACCACCCACAAGCTCTCTCTCCCAACAAACAAGGTGAACGTGAAAGTGACGGAGCCCCGAGCCCTCCTTTCCTCCCAATTCACAGGAAGTAATGACAGACACCTGCTTGTCCCCAAGGCCAAGGGCATTCAGAAAAGGGGGGAATACTGCTAAAGTCAGAAAGACTCTTGGCCGGACAAGCACACACGGTGGGCAGGCCGCATGTGGACTGTGACCTGTGCACACCGCAAGGGTAGGTCATGTACGGACTGGGTGGAACGGGGGGTATGAAGAAATTACTATTAATTTTAGTGAGTTACACCGCACTGAATTACTTACAGGTGAATATGTGTCTGCAATTTGCTTTAATGTAAACAGGGGAGGGAGGCGGCAGCCAGGGAGAAGGAGGGACACCAGGGATGAACGCTTTCCCAGTGTCCCCTCTCCGCCCAGGACTCAATCACAAAATATTCAAACACCAATGAGCACACAACAGCAAAAGTCTGAGAGGTTACTACACACCAGCCACCATAGGAGGCAATTCACACACAACATTTCCCTTAACAACAACTTAATGATTTAATTCCCTGAAGCTCGCAGGGTTCGGGACTGCTCCACGGCCCCATGTGGCTGAGGCAGGACCCAGTCCTCTCCACTGTGTGTGCTAGCGCGGCCCCTGCAAGGGACTCTGGCTCTGACTGAGCCCGTAAGAGCACGACCTGTCAAGAGAATTGGAGAAAGGACCACAGCCTCTCTCACTCACTCTGATGGTTTCCAAATAAATTCCAGTGCTGGTTTCAGGCTGCTCAGGACCTTAAAACTGGTTTGAACTCCCACAAAATGTGAACTTGTAACCTCCTACCTCTGGGCCTGGAAAGGTGCACTTAACAGCACAGGCCCTGCCCGGTTCCGCCTGGTCTGTACCTGGAGCCGTTTGTCCGTGTGCCCCTGCTACGCTGCCTCGTGAGCGCAGCTCCTTTTAAAGGCCTCAAATTCTGAGACAGCTTTCAAGTTTCATTTGGTTTCTTCACCCCAAAAGCACAAATAGGAGGTGTCCCAGTTCGATTACTTAGTTAGTGGTTTGTCACTAAAAATGCCCAGAGGCTCTGAATGTTGCTGTCCCACCTCTGAACTACAGAACCTGCCCACTGGTGGGAGAGTCCGAGTGCGTCCACTCGGGACCAGGCTGGGGGACACCCACCTGCGTCTGCAGCCGAGCCACAATGTCTTTCCGGGCTTTCATGACAGCATCCAGCTTCCCAGAGACCATGATGGACAGGCCCTGGTCTTTCGCAAGAGAGAGCTCCAGGTGAGCACCGGTCCTCTGCATGATCTCAAGGCAGATTTTCGCTTGTTCACCTTCTCCAAACTGGTTCATGTCCTTGTATTTCCTCTCCTCCAGGGGTACGTGGAACACCTGCTCAGAAAAGGTCAAAGGAGAAGAAAGATCAAGAGGAGATCAAGAGGAGAAGAAAGGACATGCACCTAGGCACTAAATACTGACATCTGTCTGTTTCCTAGATGCTGCCCCCTCCCCACAACTGGAAGGCCAGAGAGCAGCGAAGACATAAGCAGGAAGAGCCTACGGTCAGGAGGCTGACCTTCAGGCAAAGACAGAGGAGCAGGTAAGAGCCAGCGTGGGGCGGGAGTGGGTGCAACGGCAGTACTAAGTGGGGCCAGGAAGGACCTTCCTGAAGAGTCAAGACACAGTGGCCTGCTGGGAGGGGAGACCGGGGAAGAGAGAGGGCAAAGGCTCAAAGGCAGGCGGGGGCAGTCTGAGCATGACAGGGCGCATCTACGAGGCGGGAAGAGGGCCCAGGCCTCGGCCCTGCCGCAGAGCAGGGGTCATCAGGAGGACACACCTAACTGCCAGCCCGGGTGCCCCCACTGCTCTGTGGAGATGGGGCTGAGTGTGACTCACTAAGCAGTGTGTTTAACAAGATCAGACCACCAGGGAGAAGACACAAGAGAAGACCAGGATGCTGCTGGAGGGGTCTGGGTTTAGGGGAGGCGCCCTCTCAGAGCACAGGGCGCTGCCAGCACAACGACTGCTGTGAGCTCAGGAAGCGTTCACATGAGTTCAGGGACCACGGACAGGCTAGGGAAGGGGGAAAAGCCAGGAGAAAGGTGTGACAGGAAGCAGAGGAAGAAACTGCTTCCCGCAGGAGGGTAGTCAGGCCTTGCTGGAGCAGCTGGTGGGAAAGGGTAGAAGGCGAGGCAGGGTTGAGAGTTGGGGCAGAGACGGAACTGCAGTGGGCTGATGACAAAAGGGGACCTGGCCCTTCTGGGTGCTGGGGACACAGGGGAACAGGAGGGCAGTGTGCTCCCTGGAGGGGCCCTGGGGGCGGGGGCGGTGAAGAGGAGCTGCGTTCCCATGCCCCTACCTGAGTGATGACGGAAGCCTTGATGGGCCGGATCTTGTTGCCCCAGGCCCCTGCAGGTTCCTGGGCACTTTCCACACAAGCTGCTTTCTCCGGGAGCGGGGGGAAGGCATCCTTGTAGGTCGGAGGGTCACTCTCTTCTTCCGAATTTAAAGTGGCAACTGGGCCAGCCAACACAGATCAAGAGGAAGCACACTGCTTTCAATATCAGATGAACAAACACTCGGAGGTTCAAGTCCGAAAAAGAACACTAGCTGCCCGAGGGACAGCGCCCCACACGCTCATTCCATGATAGGAAAAGGCCCTGGGAGGTCACCAGGCCCAGCACCCCCAGGTCTGGCGAATGAACCGCAGGGCCCAAACTCTGAACCTGAGGGTAAGGCCCCTGCCCTCGCAGCCTCCCTGTGAAGGGTCAGCTCAGACACTGGGCACCCCACTCCTCCCCTGATGGGGTGAGCCCCCTGAGGCAGGCCTTGTCCTCGAGAGTCTTCTAATCCTGTGTTTAAAAAAATCACAACCAGGACAACATTGGGCAGAACTGGCTGTTACATTTGCAGAACAAAGCAAAGCTGCTGCCAGGCACAGCCTCTTGGTGCACAATGCTGACGAGAAATCCCGTGGGGCTCTCACCACTCCCCACCCTCCACGGGTAGCAGCAAGCCCTGGAAATGGGGGTCCTCATCACTACTGCTTCTGCCCCCATCTTCACCATTCACATTCTCACCCCAACAGCCGTGTGACTATGTGACAGCAGGCGTGTGACTGCTGGGATCAGCCCACGTGCCCGGCCAAGCACAGTGTCTGGCAATGGCAGGGCTAGACAACCCGTTGTGAGCGGGTGTGAGCCCAGAGCAGGGAGGCGCCCGACTCAGGGCTCGCCATTTCTAGCTGTGTGGTGCAGTTCTTGGAATGCCAGTAAGGACGCACAGTACTGTCCAGCACTCGGGCTCTGTCACTACCTTGCGTCTATCTCTCATCTCAGGAAGGGATATGAAATGGACCCCAAAGGTTGCTGGGGTCAGTGAGAAAGAGCCAGCGTGCAGGCACTCAGCTGAAGCTGCAGCATCCCAGCACCAGTTCTGTACCAGCCTGGACACCAGCACTTGAAAGGTGGCCCGAGTGACTGACACAGTGAATTTCTTAATCACTAAACTTTAGAGCTGATTCGGTTATTAGAAAACTTAAGAATGTTTGGCACAACCTGGAGTAGAGTAATCTACTCTTTCTAGTGAGAATCAAAACACAGAAGGGTTCTAGGGGGAAATCTGGTACACAGACCAACTTGTCCTGCCGTTGTACACGGAGAGCAGGTTCTGAAGGGAAGAACGAGCGTCAAGTAACCAGCCTTCCCTCCCACACTGAAGAGATGTGGAGATGACAGGGTTTTAGGCATGCACCAAGAAGGGCTTCTTAGTCATGGCCGGCTGCTTCGGGGGCCCCGAGGCCAGGGCCCAGCCCTCACCCCGAAGGGGGGCTCCCGGCACTGCTCTGGGTTTTCCACAGCCCACATTCGGCTCAACACAACTGGGCCCAGCAATTTTGAACACAGAATCCCATTAACCACCAATGGTCAAACTCATCGGCTTTCCGGAAAGTCGACCACATTTTAAATCTCACTGTGTCCAGGTTCACTCACCACTCCTGGCCAGTTCCACCCTTTGTACAAGACAGCTGGGCCCTGACGCTACCCCAGACGACAGGGTGAGAGGCAGTTGTACAGACCAGACCAGAGCGTGCAAGGAACGTTGTCCCAAGAGTTCAGAGGGGTGTGTGTGAGGCTGTCACCTTTGATCTGTTGCGGAACCAGCCCACTTCGGTGTTCAGCAAAGCTCTCTTGGGTCAAAACTGCAACGGAGCTCATGGTTGATGGTGCGCCCACACACCGTCCGGGTGAGTCACTGGCGTTGGGGACGAGGAGACGGGAAAAAGTCAGCAGAACCAGCTCCCTCCTGCCCCCAAGACTGGTAAGCTGACTTCCAGCCAAGGTTTAATTCTCTACTAGCAAACCACACCGTACTGTCTTCACTTACAAGCTTGAATGTAAGGTGACATCCAATTGCTCACCATGGGAAGAAAAGCTCAGGGAAAGCAGGGCCCTTGCCCTGTGGCTGAGCAGACAAGAGGCTCTGGCTGCAAGGACTAGGGCCTGCTGGGACAGCCTGCACCCCACCCGCCGGGCCAACTGGCACCCACCATGTGTTGACCCAGTGACACACACCGATACCTGAGGGCTGTCCTAGCCTTCTCTCTCATTGTTTTGTCCGTCTGTCCGTCCAGAGCCCTCCTGACACTTGTACAGTTTGCCACACTGAACAGCCAACCATGTGGCAGGGGCAAGACCCTCATCTGGGGCCCAGAGACCTGAAGGACCAGTGAGGCCGAGGCGCCGGCTGTGGGGAGAGCTGCTCGGCAGCAACAATGGGGCAGCAACAGGGACCACCTGGAGGAGGGTGGTGAGGTGCTCCTGGGTATGCCAACTGCCTGTTCTCCAATATCCCATCGCCCAGGTCCAGGAGGGACTTGTAGCAGGTGGAGCCTGCCACTGGAGCACACAGTCCCTCAGCCAGGGCAGGAGTGGGGCCCTTCCCCCGAGTGCCTCAGTACTCAGTGGGGCTCCGTGGGACCCAGGCTCTCGAAGCCACAGGTCCCTTATTGGGAAAACAGGGCTCACAGGAAACTGAGGCCAGGGGTGTTAGCTTCCGCCTCCAACTCTAGGTCAGCCCCGTGCTGCCACAATAAGGAAGAGTCCCTCTCTGCACACAATTATGCAGCAAGTGTCTTGCGCCACGTTGGCAACAAAGTAAAAGAGGGCCAAGTAATTTAACAAAAGAGTGACTTCTTGCATGATTTTTACAACTTAGACCACTCCCCAAGTCCGAGAAAATTAAGCTCTGCATTACAGAGAAGCACTGCCCACACCCGGATCACCCTGAGCAAACACAGTCCCCACCGAAGAAGTGAAGACCAAACGGGGGCCAGCCGGCACCACTGTGCGTGTCACACGCTCCAGGATGAAACCCACTGGAAGCAAGTGCACACCCAGCCCGGGGATGGGAGGCGTTCAGACAGGACGGCCCAACTCACCAGCAAAACGGTCAGTAGCCAGAAAGTCCGTCCTGAGGCCACTTCTGTCAGCCTGCCAGCTTTTGCTGGTGTGGGACCGGAAAGGAAAGAAAACGAGGAGAAAACCAGAGAAAAGTTATTTATCTGTCTTCTACAAACCAGATTCCTTTACCTGCCAACCAGAAAAGTCAAAACAGCGTTCCTCACTTTACTAATACTCTTACAACTTTCTTGGAAAACAAGGGCAGCCCCGCCGTGAGACCATTAGCTTCACAAAGAACATACTCCAGTAAGATCCGAACCATCTCAACTTTGAGAGGGCAACTTCCAAGGACACTGAGGCAGTGATTCCGTAGGCACCAAAACTTATTTTAAATGTAACCACTTTGAAGAATCCTCACAGAACTGATGGGCTGTTCTGTGTGGTGACGTTCTTTCTCACCTCTTGCCTCTGACTCCTGAGCCTGAAGGAAAAGGCTCAGATACAAGGACGCAGCGTACACTGTGGACCTCGGGGCCCCTCAGCCTTTCAGGGTGGCTGAGAGCTGCTGTCTCCAGTGGTCCTTTGGCCCCTTCTAATCTACCAGGTCTCAGAAACCAGGCCAGCAAACAGCGGGCTGGGGAGAACTTCCACGGCCGTCTGAGGAAGGCCGAGGAGAACGCTTGAGAACACTCTGGGAACGAAGAAGGTGTGGGTCAGCTTGCCTCAGGGGACCTGGGGACACTGAGGCTTCCAGGTCACATTCCTGCTGCTTTCTGCGCACTGCCACGAGTGCGGGCACTTCCGAGGAGGCAGGTTAGTGACGGGGCAGGAGTGGGGAAGCGACTACAGCGACAGAACACCCTATAAGACGCACAGCTTGGGAGCTAGCGAAGACACTTTGCGGCAACTGGAGGCCTATCAGGAGACTAGCTTTAAAAGGGTCCGTCGTCCCAGCTGAGATGTGGGGGCCAGTGGCACCTCAGGATTTTTTAATTTTATTCGTTTATTTTTAGACAGAGGGGAAGGGAGGGAGAAAGGGAGAGAACATCAGTGTTTGGTTGCCTCTCACACACTCCCATCTGGGGACTTGGTCTGCAAGCCAGGCATCTGCCCTGACCAGGAATCGAACCTGTGACCTTTTGGTTCACAGGCCGGTGCTCAATCCACTGAGCCACACTGGCCAGGGCCACACCTCAGGATTTTAAAATATCTCTAAGTTCAGGGCTTAAGTCACATGGGGAAAGTGCTAAGACCACAGGTCAGAGCCGCTCTGGGGTCCCAGTCCTACCTGATACACAGGTGCATCTTAGGCCATGGGGGATGGAGGAAACAAACTGACCAAAATACTTTAGGAATTTATCTCCGACTAATTCTAACCTGCAAGTTTTAAAGATTGAGACAAAGAAGAAAAAAAGCCTTTTTCCCAAAAGTCACACCATCAGAGCAGCACACCCACCCAGTGGGTCTGAGCGGCAGCCAGGGCACGTGCCCGTGGGAGGCCCGTGTCCAATCAGCCGGCACTCGGCCAGTCCAGACACAAGAGGGAGGTGCTCCATGTCCAGACACTGGTGGTGAAGCTGGGGCCCTGGGATCCAACTGATGTTTCTCACAGTCCCTGGGAGACCTTCCACCTGAGTAGCCTCCCACTCCAGGCTGTCCCAAGCATCGTCACTTCTAAAACCCATTGTCATCCACCCTCAACAAGCCACGCTCACACACATCACCACGCCACCACCCACACCCTCCCCTGTGCTGCCACCCACCAGGCACCCGGCTTTCCTGGACAAGGCAGGGCTTCGGGGCCCAGCAGCAGGCGTACAAGCAGCCCCTGCAGCAGTCCACAGACGCGGGTCTGCAACCAACAATCCCCACCCTGCACCTGGTGTCACACACAAGACAGCAAGAGCTCCTGGGGGCCTCTTCCGACACTGCTCACACAGCTTTCAGAAGTCAACCCCCGCCAGCCCTTTGGTCAGACTGAAGACAGGGCACCCACCCAGTGCAAACAGCTGAGCCTAACGTGGACCTGTGCAGAACCTCTGATGCCAGGCACATGCACAGGCCCTTGGCCACAGAGGACGGAGTGGACCTTCACTCCGGAGTGGACCAGACTGGTCTGACAGGACATCCTAGGCCTCATATCTCCAGATTGTAAATGGAATTTTTGAATCTGAAATGTCACAGCTGAATAGATTATGTGAATGGATTAAATCTGGTAACATCTAATAAGGCTTTCATTTTTTCTGAAAAATTTTATTTCTTCATTTTTACACAAGGGGAGGGAGGAAGAGAGGGACAGAAACATTAGTGTGTGGTTGCCCCTCGAGCGCCCCCTACTGGGGACCTGGCCTGCAACCCAGGCATGTGCCCTGACTGGGAATTGAACCAGCGATCTTTTGGTTCCCAGGCTGGCACTCAATCCACTGAGCCACACCAGCCAGGCTCGTTTTTCTTATAAATTTCTCAAAACTTCACCTTAAAGAATCCATTTGAAATATGCATCTGACGACCCCTGTGTAAATCAGATCTCAGCCCCACCGCAGACTGTGGGGTAAAACCTCACAGAAGGTCAGTACTGACCTCACCCACTGGTTCCAGCTCTGCCTTCACAGACAGCCCTCCCAGACTGACTTCTGTTCACGGAGGCCGTTCTGCAATCTCCCACGCACAGGGTGGCTGGGGTCCTCTCCACTCCAGCTCCTTCACGTGCTCTCTAAGTCCTCAGGAGACCTTAGCCCCGAAAAACAGAGGCCAGAGAGCTGCTTTCACAGTTTCTCACTTGATCTAAAATGTTGCTCAAGTGCGGACTGGAAAACATCCCTTCACAGCCATCTCTGACCACCACCAGAGACAGGAGCCGCACGGCCTTCAATAGGAGCCACGTGACACCTGCGCCACCTAGCTCCCCTCCGTGCAGCTGTCAGAACAGTGAGTCTTGCATTGTGCTAAACCGACAACTTTGCTCCTCCTTCTGGCCATAGAGCAAGGCCACCCTCTCTTCCCAATGACACTCCTCCAGACGCATGAGGCTGAGTTGCTACTTCAGTTATTCCCAGGATGGCCGGTCCCTTCAGCCTGTGGTGGCTTTCAACTCCTTTCCCTGCCCACGGCATTCGGGTCCACCCGAGGTAAACTCCAACTGTCCTCAGCCTGGACTCCCAGTGTTGTTTCTCAAGTGTCCATGTGCACAGCAGAAAGTCACACTTGGAAGTATGAGCACGCAGTAGGCAGAGCTACACAAGGAGGGTGGGTGGGAGCCCAGAGTCTTCTCCCCCACCCCACACGGGAGAAACACGTGGGTCCCACCTGAAACTTGTTCTGAACAAATGCACAACTGAAAAACCTGTAAGTGAAGGACTACACTTTCTGGCTTCTAAAACTAAGCATAAATTGATTCCTTGTGATGTTTTGCCAATTACACATGAAAAGGACACATCTTTGCAGAGAGAACTCTTGAGTAACAGCCCAGAGAGAATGTTACCTCCAACTAATGAGAACCTCAAGCTTTACCCACCAGGCAGGACTGGGTATAGAGAGAACCAAACCCCTGCAGCTGAAACCCAGGACTTCTCCCCTCTTCTTCCAAAATTAAAATGATTTACTTTGATCCCCACAGCTAACTTGCAAAGGAAATTTTCTTAAGTACTTCTCTGGACCCATAAACCAAACGTGATAAACGTTAACATGCCGACGGGCCAAAAGCCACCAAGCCTAAGTCTCAGACGGGCCGCCACCAGGCGGAGGGGCGGAGGGGACACCGGCAGGCGTGTGCTGCGCGGAGTCCTGGAAGTCGGCACCATCCGCCACCCGCAGGAGGAACTTTCGCAGATGCCACCTCAGCACGGCCCTCCCACAGGCCACGCGAGCCCGCAGGCGGGGACAGGCTTAAAGGGGCAGGAGCGCTCCCGGCCTCCCTGCCTTCCAACCAAATTCGGTATTTTTCCGTCATGTATCTTTCGTCTGGGACTCCGGGGCACCTCCAAGTTGCCCACAGGCCCGAGGAGGGCGAAGGCCCAGCCCCGACCACGACCATGCAGGAGGGATGGCAGGTGGAGGTGCGGCTGGATGGCTAGGCCCGTGCCGGGGTCCCCGGGCCCCCTGCAGGGCAGACCTCTGTGAACCATCCCCCCTCCAGGGGAGGAGCACTCCTCCTGGGGGTGGGGGACACAGCCTAGACGCCCACGTCACCGACCTGGTCCCAGGTCAGCCGCACCTTCTTGACTCTGGGGAGTAGTAGTGCAGAGGGAGAGTGACCCCTTTTGGGGGTGGCAGACCCGTCGGAGGTGGAGGGCGCTGTCGCCTCTGAGAGGGCACGGGCCGCAGGACTCCGGACTCAGGAAAGTTTCTTACTCTTTCCCTGCCAGCGCTGTGGCCCATGCGCAGTGGTGACACGTAGCTACCCGCCCCCCCCAACCCGCCTGGCCCGGCCAGGGAGGAGGGGGAGCCCGGAGCCGGCTGATCAGGCAGCCGGTCGGGGGGAGGTGGCGGGACCAAAGGCACCCCCGGCCCCTCCCCCGCCTGCCATGCACTCCACGTCGGCAGCCCCACTGCCGCCCGCCAGCCCCGCCCCCGGTGCCCCGACTGCCCTGCACAGCCGGCGGCCGGCTGCTCTGGGCCTGCGTCCCGGCCCTGCCGCCCTCTGCCGCTTGCTCACCCACTGACTGCGCGGTGCGCTCGCCGCCCGCTGGCTCCGAGGACGCCCGAGCTCTGCTCCACTCGCTCCGAGGCCGGCCGCCGGGCCCCTGTGAGTATATAGGGCGGCGGCTCCAATCCCGCAGAGACACGTCAGACCCCGGCGCCCGCCCCGCCCAGCGCCGGCCCCGCCCCCATCGCGCACAGGTCGGCCCGGAGTCGTGCCCGCTCTGGCCTGCGGGGACCTAAGAGCCGCCCAGAGACGGCCGGAAGGGCCGCGGCTCAGCCTCCCACCCCAAAGCCCAAAGTGAAGGGCTGCCCAACCAGTCCCCACCTTCAGGAGCCGATCACCAGCGGGCTTTAGCCCAACACTCCTCTGGGACATAAGGCAGGCCTCCCAAGTTTGGGGCACAGATTCTCATTCCCTCACTTGCGCAGGGTTCCGTCCCTTGTGTCCTTCACAAATAGGCAGTGTCCCCACTCTATTCCTGGGCTACCAGGTTAACCCCCTACCAAAGTGGAGCCTGCCCTTTAGGGAGCGCTCTCTCCCCAGTGGGACAGAAGAAAGGGGCACCTCCCATCGCCACCCCGGCCCTGCCCGCAGGGGTTATTACCCCAAGGCTGAGGATGAGAAGCCAGGCCTGCATCCGTTGTGTAACAGGCAATGGCGGCCGTCTCCTCTTGTCAAGAGTACAAGTCCAGCAGAGGAATGCGCAGAAACCAGCCTGTGCCTGGGACAAAGGGGCGCAGGCGCAGAGCCCCGCATGAAGAGTGCCTGTGCATAGCAGGCGCCAGAGCACTGGGCCTTCCCAAGGTGGGGTGAGGGGCAGGGGCCTAGGTGTGGGTACCGTGGCAACAGAAGGGTCAGGCCACCCATCCCTGAGCTGGGTCAGTGCAGGCTGCAGTGACCACAGGGGCTGCTCAGCATGAGGGAAGCTGGTGCAGTGCTTCCAGCAGCAGAGAGCACAGCCAGATGTGGCGGCCACTGTCCCAGTCTAAAGACGATGGCTGTCCCTTGTGTTTGGCAATGGCAACGAACTCAGTGGCCAGATGTGGAAGGTAGCGCTCAGAGAAGGCATGCGGGAGAAGGTGAGTGTGATGCAAGAGAGCCAGGACTTCAGGCTGGGGCTGTGACATGTGAGATGTCCACTGGATGGCCACGTGGGGTGTTCAGAAGGCAAATGTCTGTGCAAGCCGAAGCCCATGGCCACTCGTGACATCACTGTGGGAGAGAAACCACAGAGGGCAGAGAAACATCCTCAACTCACTGTCAAGGACATTGTCACCAGAGTAGTGCCCCGGGTCACTAGGAAGGTACCTGGGCAAGGGGCATTTCCTTCAACTCGGAAGAGCCTTTTTAAGCTCCAAGGACCTCCTCAGTACCCCTCCCTGCTCTATTACTGCTATTCGTAGGTAGTCTTCCCACAGGGGTTCCCCAACCAGCAGCTCAGACGAGTGTTGTGCTGTTTGCTTCTGAGGGCTCAGCACTGGGGTGGACGATGAAAAGGGAGAAAGAAGGCCAGGATTCAGGAAGAGCCGGCAGGTCTGCTGTCAGAGAACTTCAATTACGCCAGGAAGCTGCCACAGGCAAAGCTTGCACAGTACTTAGTGCACAGGAGGCCTTAAAAGAGTTGGTTAAAAACCTATAATTAACAAAAAATATTATAAAATCCAATGTTACGTTGGTGCTTCCGTGCTGGTAATTGTGACCAGCTTGTCTTCCCAGCAAGGGTTAGTGCAGTGAAATAAGTTTGTAGAGGTGAATCCTGGGTGTCTTGAGTCCAGCAACACTCACACCAGATAATGAGCGACCACTTACAGCCGCCTCTAAAGGTGCACATTGGTCTAGGACATTTGGGTTTTCAGCCCTCAAGGGGATGGACGGGGGGTGGGGGGGAAGCTTTGAGCCTACTCAAAGTAAAAGGTTAGGGTAGGCCACCGCCCTACCCCTACTTAATGCCACAATCCCCAAAAGAACTAAGGCTCCCCACCAAGGGCAGGCGCTAGAAAGAGGAAAAGCCCGGAGCACCAGCCTGCAGCAGGAGGCGGGGCCCCTCTGAGCACCAACCACCACAGACCTGGCAGGAGAGGCTCAGGGTGTCTGTCCAAGAACCCCGGGGTCAACCCTAGAAATTAATGAGACAAAGCCACCCCACTCAGGAGAGACTAACTCGCATACTAGGCTGTGAAAGACACCTACAGACCTACCCACATTTCAGAGGCTACAAGCCCAAAATTAAAAAAAATAAAAAGGATGGCATCCCAGCAGGTATGTGGCTCAGCTGGTTGGAGCATAGCCCTGTAAACGAAAAGGTCGTGGGCTCCATTTCCAAATGGGAATACCTAGGTTGCAGGTTCAAGCCCTGGTTGGGGCATGTATCGCGGGCAAGCTACTGTTTCTCTCTCACATCAATGTTTCCATCTCTTCCTCTCTCTCTCTCTCAAATCGATTAAATAAAACAACATATCCTCAGGTGAAGATTTAAAAAAAAAATCAATTAAAAGCATCTGCTCTAAAGCAGGTATCTTACTGGGGATATTAGTGTTTAATCCTAATGAATGAATACATTTAATGAAGTACTCTACTACGTCAACTTATAGAATATTGAAATAATCAGCATATCGTTATACAGACAAGTAGAGATTATTATTTAAAGCCCAATTCAAAAACATGTGTCAGGTAACACGACTTAGGACATCTTTAAAGAGCAGACTGCACAAACGTCAGGGTCAAAAGAGTGAGCTCGCACACCCCACAGCAATGCAGGGAGCGCCGCTCTCCAGGGCCGCTCTCCGGTGCGCACCGGGAGATGCTGCAGGTCCAAGACACACGCTGGACTGTGAGGACTCAGACCCAAAACACTCAATGTAAACCATCTCATTGATTTTCTATTGATCGCACCGTGAAGTCATCGTATTTTGGATTGGGTTAAACAGAATGTATTATTCAACTTCACCTGTTTGTTTCTTTTTATATTTTTAAGGTATGTATTAGAAAATTTTAAATTATACCACTCTACACAGTACTGTTCTTAATAACACAGTACTGTATAATACTGTTCTTATTTGAACAGTAGTGCTATAGAGTTGGCTTCCCAAACCAAAGCAGAAATGTTATCTGACAAAAGGCTTTCATTAACAAACTTCATATAGCAATCTTAGAGAAAAAAACTCAAATCATTTATTATAATTCTCTTAATTAAAATGAATAAATTTAGATTAGGGGAAAATACTAAATAGATATTTGTCTCGGTCATAAAAATATCTCCTTTACCACAAACACTGAGGGGTATGCGGCGCAGGGTACTGTCTCAAAGACTTCTGGGAAAGAAGTGACCAAGTTTAGTTTACAGTGTTTCTCCCAAGGACTCTCACAATCCATTTTAAAAGGTTGGGGGGGGGGGACCAGCGGAAGGGGGAGCAGGTGGCTCTGGCTGGGTGGCTCAGTTGGTTCGAGTATCACATCAAAAGGTTGCTGGTTCAATCCCCAGTCAGGGTGCCTATGGAGCCAACCAACTGATGTTTCTCTCTCCTTCTTCCTCTCTTAAAAAAAAAAAAAATCAATAAATTCAAAAAAATTCAAAATTCAATTTTATTGAATTTCAGTAAAAATTCAATATCCTCCAGTGAGGATTTAAAAAGGGAGAGGGGCAGGAACAAGGCGGAGGCAAAAGATACAAACATCTTTCACAGAAATGCAAGAAATGTTTGTTTAATTTGTGCAAAAGAAAACCCAGGTTGACGGTAGCATGAGATTCTACATTCCACCTCTCGGTCTGGCAAAAACAAAGTTTGACAACGGTCAGAAAAGGTGCGGGAAGGCTCCTGTGGCCGGAGAAATAATCACTGATGGGTCTCTTTGGAAAGCAGTTTGATTACAAGTTGTAATTTAGAATACAAACGTCCTTTGAGCCAGCGAGTCCTGCTTCTACGCACTGCTCCCACAGACACTCAGGAATGCATCCAGAGAGAAACGTGCTGAGCAGATGCACGCTGGTGGAGTACCAAGTCCCCCAAGTGGCCTCCACGCGACCTGCCCAAGGACCACGCCTTCCCTCTCCCAGCACAGACAACAACAGACACCACCCTGCACTCCGCATGCCCTGTGGAGGCCTGAACCCAGCTCCCCCCACAATGGTGGGTGCTCGCTCCAAACCTGCGCATGCCAGCTCTGCTTGCTAATGTAATTACATAATTTTAAAATAATACCAAAGGAGAAAATGAAAGCAAAAGAAATAGTTCTGTGAATACTGAACTTAGCACACTGAAGTTTCTCAGCAAGGGTAGGTTGTTTTTTAAAAAATTACAGTTAGATTCTAAAAAATCTTAAAAATCTCAAGGAATCCCATATTCCAAATGCTTTGTCAGTATCTAAATTCTTGATCCACTTAAAAGAAACTGATGCTGAATGTCCTAGAGGACGCAGTATGAGTTCATGAAGAATAGAGACTGTGGAATCCGATCAGCAGGCCCTCAAATAGACTCTCTGTGAAATGACTGGTGGCCCTTGGCCACACACACCCAGTGTCCATGTCAGCCTGAAGTGTGACCAGCTGTCTCAGAGAACTGCATCTGTGGAGGGACCCACATCTCTAGGAGGCTGCACAGTGGGGCAGAGCCAAGCACTGAGGACTACCGGCTGCGGCGCCTGGGTAAGGAGGGGCTTCACTTCCAGACCTGCAGACAGCGGCTGTCCTGTAAAGTTGTACACTGTGAAGCTGGGAGGTGAGCACAGGGAAAAAGTGTTTATTTCATCTACCACTTACCAAAAAAAAAGATGTAGAAATAGAAATCATGTAGGTATAGAAAAGATGTAGGTATAGAAATCATGGATAGACATACACTAAGTGTTCGAGAGAGCAGGAGGGAGAGCTCTGTGGTATACAACGCTGCCCCCCTCCCCCAGAGGAAAACAGGTAGTAAGTGGCGCTGGCTTCTGCAGCTACTACTAATCAGTGAACGGCAGCCACAAGAGTTGTTTGAAGTCTGAAGTAAGAATTCTTTGCTGTTAATTTGTTTGTGGGGGGCTGCTGATTGCAGAGAAGAGACTAGCTGTCTGCAGGCACCGGGACAGCAGCAGAGCAGGGCCAAGGCTGCCGGCTGCCAGCACACACACAAGGAGGGACGCAGAGCGCAGGGCTGCACAGACATGGCTCACTTCCAAACAAGGACGTGGTCCCAGCAGCGAGCACACCTCACTGGACCTGCACCTTGCAAATACTGGGCAACCGTCTGGCTGAGGTGACTTCCAGGGTCTCCACCTCTAAAATTCTTTGACTGTTTCATGAAAGAAACCAACCCGGTGCTCCCAGGTGGAAATGTTGGTGGAACACTGGGGCCACTCCATGTCTGATAGCCACGGTGACATCAGAGCAGCTCCTAAGCACACAGGTTCCTCACCATAGCCTGGGGCCAGAGCAAGTCCCTGCGCTGATGTATGGGTGCTTCTGGTAAGAGAAGGGCAGCGAGGCCAGGACTGGAATGAGATGCTGGAGAAGAGGGCTCCAGTCCACAGCCCTCTCCATCCCACAGTGAAAATACACTTTCCACCTTCCAACTACAAATCCCATTAAACTATAGGAACCTAATTCCAAGTTTGACCTAGGGCAACAATTTATACTTGAAGATATTTTTCTTCCTATAATTTACAAAGAAAAGTTCCATGAGCCAGAATGAGCTAAGTTCATGTTTATAAAAACTTTGCTATGGATACAAAGCTAGCTAAAGCCATGGGTGGAAATACTTAGAAATCAGAATCAGTCCTACAAATGTAACGCTTTTCTACAAAGGAAAAAGCAGACAAGAAAACTCAAGTCTCTGGATTCTCTCCCCTTTGGAGCGTTGAGCCACAGTGGTCACTGGAAGTGTGTGCCCTTCACTTGGCCTGTTTCCTCTTCATTTGTCAGACAAGGAGGTAGGACTCCATGATCTCTTCCAGCACCATCTTTCTGAGGTCACTCTGGAGCTTGAACCACAGTTTTGGATTTAAAAAACTCTGGAAACCCTTACTGATACAGCTGTGCCCCGAAGAACCACCTCCACACCTGGCGCCCTCCCACAAGTGCAGCGTGCAGACAGCACAGGGGCCTCTGCTGACCTGGGGCAGACACTGGCAAGCTTGGCCCCTGAGCAGGCGCAGTGCTGTGCAAGCAACCGGGAGCAGGAAGGAGAGAGCCATCAGGGCACAAACAAGCTGTTAACCCCACCATCGGAAAACCAGCACCAACCGAAGAGGTGTGGGAGAGAAAGATGGGCTGTCTGGGGCTCCACTGGGTCCAGATCAGCACAGCGGCACCAACCAGCGAAAAGCCATTGAGGCCACTGTAGGAAGACTCAAAAGCCCCACAGAGGATGCACTCTGGCTGCTCTGTGAAGAACGGATTGTAGAAGGCAACCCAACTGCAGAATAAAAAGCTAACAGAATCTGAAACAACTTCCACACCAAAGCGACTGACGGATAATCATGCTGTGTCCACAGTGGAATGACATGCGACAGGAGAGACGTGGGAAGTGCTCCAGACACGCCCATGCGTGGTCCCTGGGCATGTGGTGACTGAGAGGGGAAGGAGTGTGAGAGTCAGAAACACATGTCTGTGTGTCTGTCTACACTTGCAGAAAGAGACAATGGGAGGAGGACAGAAGGGAGGGGGACAGGGATGGAAGCCAAAGGCTTCTGAACACACCACGAGAGACAGCTCTGCTTTGAGAACCATCAAATCAGAGAAGAGCAGACGCCAACTCTAACACATGCCCTCCTCGCTGTCTTGATGCTGGTTATGTGGGGGAGTTGAGTCAGTGAAGAGTCACTGAGCCACAGACTCAGATCTGCAGAGTTCACTGTATGTTTACTGCACTTCAATCAAGAGTTTACTCCCCCCTCAAAAAAAAAAATATATATATATATATATAAATGAAGCTTACAATGTCACGCTGGTGGCAGAACCCTCAGAGAAAAAGCAACTTTAAAACACAGTAGTTTGACAGTATACTGCAAGAGGGATCTGTCTTAACAGGAGTATTTTATTCTAAAAACACTGTGTATTGTAGAATAAGGTAACTGCGTAATCCAGTGAAGACGCGCATTTATGTGAAAAGCGCATAAATTTCTGCGTGGACTGGAACAACGTGCCGTCACAACGGGTTCCCAGGCCTGTCGGCTAAGAGAAGCGCCACAGCAGGGCGGGCAGCAGACAGGCTGCAGGGTCCGCGCGCCACCGCCACAGCACGGAACCCGGTGCGTAGGGGGTGGCGAATTCCAGGTCTGGAGCAGAATGTGGACCAGATGGGACACCCTGCTGTGGCAGAAAGCCAAGAGGCAGCCACAGGCTAATGGGGCCATGTCCAAAGAGCACAGAGGCCAACTTGGGGGAACAGCAGGAGCACCAGAAAAGTGACTTCAGTGGGTTGAAATAATTCTGTACTTGTCCACAAGTTTATAACACTGGGGGGAAAGCCACATAAAGGCACTGTCACTTGGGAAGTTGCTAGTCCCAATGCATTCTAAACATCAAGACATCACCACTTCTCCTTTCGCTGCAGTAGGAGCTGTATCTCGGGGTGACTGAATCAGTCAGGGAAGCCTTCCTCACACCCCAGAGCTACAGCAGGTTTGGGTCCAAACCACCACAATAAGGCAAGTGCTGCAATAAGGTAAGATGTCATCTTTTTGCTGGTAGAGTCTTGCTTTCAATTTGTAAAACACTCAACATCTGTGAAGTGCAATAAAGAGAAGCACATAAAACATGGTGAAACCATATAAGAATGCCAATTAATAAATGTAGAAATACAATTAGAAAGATCTCTATGTTGCAATTGCCTAAATCATGGCCCCCACAGATAGCCAGGTCCTTTGTTTGGAAACCCATGAATGTTGCAGACAAATCAAGTTACACAGGCACAACCCAAATGTAATCACAAGTGTCCTTAAAATCACATGCTTTAAAGATGGAGGGAGGGGCCACAAGAAAGGCAAAAGGCTTCAAAAAGCTGGAAAGGGCAAGAAATGGATTAGCCCCTGGAGCCTCCAGTGAGGTGGACTTCAGCCACTGTGTGATCACTTGTTACAGTGGTAACAGGAAACAGCATACTTGAGCAAGGTGGCTCACCCCATTAGGTTAGTGGTGGATAAAGAACTTTGTAAGGGACACAGTCAGCTTGCTGACACTGTACCCACTCACCAGTCAAGAAACGCAGCCAGGTCTTGGCTGGTGTGGCTCAGTGGATTTGTTGCCTGCCTGTGAACCAAAGGGTCGCTGGTTCGATTCCTTGTTGGGGCACTTGCCTGGGATGCGGGCCAGGCCCCCAGTAGGCGGTGCATGAGAGGCAACCACATACTGATGTTTCTCTCCCTCTCTTTCTCCCTCCCTTCCCCTCTCTAAAAATAAACAAAATCTTTGGGGGGAAAAAAGAATGAAAATAAATGACCTAAGCATTGAAGTCAAGATAGAGAAAAAATTTTTTAAAAGTAGAGGGAATAAATAAAAGTACTGGTAAAATACAAAACTAAAACAAAAAAACAGCTGGGTTGGTCAGTCAAAACCAAAATCAGTTTCTCTGAAAAAGCAGTTAAGAAGCAAATGGCTCTTTCCAGTCTGACAAAGAGGAGGAAAGAGCACACAGAATCCGAGCTCACAACGACACAGTGTCACCGTCGCCCCGTCCTGAAATAAGAGCAGTGCGACAAGTGGCAGCAATTCTATCTCCAGGTAGAGCCCGAGGAAGTTAGAGCTTCTGTGCCCCAGGGGGACCCCGTGAGTTATTTTGCATCTCACTGGCATTAATTGGGTTCTGAGCCAATTAGGGGCCAATAACTATCGTCAAGGGGCCAAGAAGATGGAATATGACAGACACGGCTAATCAGAGTCTACCCATGCGGCTGGGCCACTTCACTCAAACAAATGGCTTGCACATGGTGGAAAAGGGTGGCTCCCTGCCACTGGTGTGGCTCAGTGGGTTAGGTGTTGTCCCATAAAGCAAAATGTTGTCGGTTCAATTCCAGGTCAGGGCACAGGCCTGAGGTGTGGGTTCGACTTCCCATCAGGGCTTGTGTGAGAGGCAACCTATAGATGTTTCTGTCCCTCTCTTTCTCCCTCCCTTTCCCTCTCTCTAAAAATACATACACACATACATACATACATACATATATAAATCAATCAACCAATCAAATCTTTGAGAAAAGAAGAAAAGGAACGGGTGTTCCCAGAGGGACGATCAGGACACTGCCTGCCTCCCCATAGCAAGCACGCCCGCACGGAGACGAGAGTGCCGACTAACCACAGGGCAGTTCACAAACATGCTAGATCTTAAGCAGAGCACCAGCCTGGTAAATCCACACTAAGTTTAGAAAGTAAGACACAACTAAACAGGGTCTACTCTAGGGATGCAGCAGGGTTCAATATTAGCAAGTGTGTACACCTCGCATTTATAGCCCAGAGGAGGACAAATAATAATGTATACATGACTGGCAAATGGCCATTAAAAAACGCTCTAAAGACTGATGACATTCAGCAGATATCGCTTGCTTCTTCTGGAATTTAATGTCAGGAATAGATAGAAATGGCTATAATAGTAATATTGCCCGGAAGTAAAATATATTGTATTTAGTTAAAATCTAGAGTTACCCTATTGAAATAAGTAACAAAATGGCAAAGACATCTACTACTGTCAAAGACTGCAATCATGTAACCTGAAGACACATGTATAAGCAAAGAGACAAATGCCACTGTTTGCAGATGATCACCCATCCAGAAGGCCCCTCTGTTATAATGAAAAACTAGAAAACTGAAGGAGAAAACAGTGTGCGCACATAAGCGCACATGGCCCCATCTGTGGCGATATTCTGTCACAGTCCAGGAGACTTACCACAAAGACGTCTGTTCTCCCAAGTTCATCTGTCTCCCCAAGGAAAGGTCAAGTAGTATCTGCGGTGGACTGAATAATGGCCACCCAAAGATACCCAGTCCTGACTATCTGGAATGTGAATGTTACCTTATTTGGAAAAAACAGTCCTTCCAGATGTGATTAAACTGTGGAGCTCCAGGAGACTGCCCTACCTGCCATCGCAAGTGTCAAAAGGACCCAGAGAAACACAACGCAGAAGAAAGAGCCATGTGAAGGCTGAGACAGGCTGGAGCGACAAGCCAAGTCCTTGCAGCCACAAGCCAAGGACTGTGGGGTGGCCTACTGTGGGGTGGCCTCCAGACGCTGGGAGAGGCAAAGAACCGTTTCTGCCCTAGAGCCCCCAGATGGAGCAAGACCTCGCCTGGTTTCCAATTTCTAGCCTCCAGAGATGTGAGAGAACAAATGCATCGTTTTAAACAGAACTCATATGTGAATCTATGAGTTTGTCTTTTCACACAAATGCCATTTCAAACTAGCAGGAAGGACAGACAAGGCAATAAAAAAAATTAGGCCAACTTGCTATCCATTTTGAAAAAATATAAAGGGTGATTCCCACCTCACAGCACGCTCCAAAATAAATTTCAGCTAGATCAGAGCAGTGGAGGTAAACAGTTACGCCTTGAGGAGACTGAGGAGGAAAACCTGCAACCTGGGGAGAGCATAATGACGACACAGGCTGCAGACACCGTCGAGGAGGAGGTTGACTCAGGTGACCCCTCGAAGCTTACAATTTTGCTATAGGAAAGACTATCCAGTACAGAAGGCAGGATATAAATAGTTTTTCTCTGTGTAGAAACCATCTGAACAGGCTAAGACATGTCAACACACAGTTCATAGAAAGTGAACGCACACTGGAACACAGGCCCCGAGCTCATCCTCAGCCCGTCCTCAGATAACGGAGACGAACAAAGTGACGCTGTCTGGGAAATGTGGAGGGAAACCAGGCTCGCCGACCGCTGAGGAAAACCAGAGAGCACTTACAGATACACGGCGACAGGCGTACGTACGCACACACATACACACATCTGCCACACTGTGAAGGAGCTGCTCTCTCAAAGCGCTCTGCAGACGGCAGAGGCGCAGGTGTGCGGCACAGGTATGGTGGTGCAGGAAGGCTCACACCAGCACTGTCCACGGGCAAAGAAGTAGGAAGCACACAGGTATGTGTCAGTGAGTCACCACACAGCGTCACTTTGAAACTGTGTGACAGGTGTGTGGCGAGGGCAAGATGGTGCACAGGATTTGCTTTTTAAAAACTAGCACACGAGCTTCCACACACACAACAGGGTGCCTGCATGGCTGAGAGAGATGGGGAGGGCAGAGGCATCTGGGGGAGGGGGGGACGGCAGCATGAGACCAACACACAGGATGACTCGTCAAATAAACATATGAGGATCACCGGCATCTAAGACTGTCACTGCAGGAAAAGGGAGAAACTGGGGCAGACTCTGTGGTGTTAGACTGAAATTGGAGGTATTGGAATAAAGGCATGTTTTTCAATATATAGATATAAAAATAGACATGAATATTATGAAAGTCTGAGTACCACCTGCTATGAAAAGGAACCGTGTTTCCTTGAAGGAAGGCTGACCCCAGGTCTGGGGCAGGAAAGTACATGAAGAGCCCAGAGGATCTGGAGGCACCAGAAAGCAACAAGGGCTATATGGAGACGGGCGCGCACCAGAGAGACACAAGGTGGCCTTAACGGGCTCCCACTGGTCCAGCCTGGGAACATACGAGCAGCAAAATACATAATGATAATAAAGGGTGATATCTACTGAACAAAAAGGTAACCTGTCAGCCTAGATGGAGATGAATGAATGAAGAAACTGGGCGTCTGACAGCAATAGACACTGAGTTCCACAAGGACCTCGCCAGGGCATACTCATTACAAAGGCCAAAACCACCTTAATCAGGTGGTCAAAGCGAACGTCACTGACGTGGGGACAAACCAAGAGCCCGTGCCACCAGAAAGAATGCAAAGCTAAGAACCCCACTCCCCTCCTGTGCTGGTCCAGCCAAAGAGGTAGAACCTGAACCTAATCAAAAGAAAGCACCTGGGCTCACAATGCAATGTACAGAGGGTGCATCATAGGGTTGTGCACTTGAAACCGACACAATCTCATTAACCAATGCCACCCCCAAGTTTAATGATGATAATGAAAAAAGGAACACCAAACCCACACTGAAGGACGGCCTGCAACACGACAGCCTATAAAAGCAATACAAGCATCAAGGTCAGGAAAGCCGAGAGAGTGCCTGATTTTGAGCTGGCCCTTCTGGGGAGATGTGAGTGGGTCTGAAGGCAGCACGGCATCCCTGTCAACTTCCTGGGTGGACGGTTGCATATGGTGAAGGAAGATGGTGTCTCGTTTGTGGGAAACACACTGATGGAGCCAAGGGGTGAGGACAGCTCGTGTTCCCAGCTTACTCAGGGTTCAGAAGGAGTTTTGTACCACACTCACGACTCCTCCATAAGGATAAGATAGATTTTTTTTTTTTAAATTAATGGTGGATAGTACTACGTTTGTAATTAGAAAAATAAATACCTTGCCCTGGCTGGTGTAGCTGAGTAGATTGAGCACGGACTGTGAACCAAAGGGTCGCTGGTTCGATTCCCAGTCAGGATACATGCCTGGGTTGCAGGCCAGGTCCCCAGTATGGGGTGTGCAAGAGGCAACCACACATTGGTATTTCTCTCCCTCTCTTTCTCCTTTTCTTCCCCTTCTCTGAAAATGAATAAATAAAATCTTTAAAAAAAGAAAGAAAGAAAGAAAAAGAAATGCCTTCATTTTCAAAGAAACACATCAAACTAGGAGAGGGGTGGCAAATGACATTGACCGTTCAAACTCCAACTCAAAACCCAGTTTAATTACATGTTTCATCATGAGAGCAACTGTTAAGACCAACACACACCTCGCCCACATGTTACAAAGCACAGCAAAGCTTTACCTCAATTTCAAGATACTGTTATGAGAACGAAGTCTGTTACACATCATTTGTTCCAAGTTCAGGAAAGCATAACTTCAAGCCATAAGAAAGTGTTGAGGAAGCTGCTGATGGCACAGCCTAGACACCAATGACAGCACATGGGGACCCCCCTCGCTCCACCCAGGACCCAGACCTCTCAGAGGCCCTCGGTGCCCCCCACCCCAGCAGCTCAGACACCATGTTCGGAGGGGAGGGCACAGCTGCCCACCTGCCTGGGCCAGCCGCCAGCACTGCTGACTGTGATCACCCACAGACACCAGCACAGGAGCCAGCTGTGCCACACTGGGGGGGGGGCAGGGGGGGAGAGGAGTACCAGGACAGGGGGGGTGACCTGGGGGCTGGGGGAGGAAAGTGTCCATGCCACCTGGCAAGGGCTTAACAGAGGAAACCACCCCCCACCCACGCACATGCCGACCACTGCGGAATTGGGGTGAGGCGATGAGAAGATGAGCAAAAGAACATTTTGGAATTAAAACATTCTTGTGAGATGCCGCCTAATGCCTCCCAAGGAAGTTCTGAACTGGCTGAAATTAAAGTGGCCTTCAGGGAAGCCATGCCTCAGCTGAGAGCACACACCTGCTCACCCTGACAGGGGGAACCTACAGAGTCCTTCGCAAGCCATTTCCTGCTTGCAGGTTTAGTCCTGAAACTACCAGCAGTCTGAAACCAAAAGGCTTCTCGGAAGAAATCAAGGGCCAGAGCTGCCCGCACACGCTCTCCAGCTCAGCAGCACCTTGGGTAGTTAAGCATCTGGAAGCCCCGACCAACCCAGAACAAGAACGGGAGGCTGACATACCACAGTGCTCCAAAAGCAGAGGCCCCAGTGCAGCTCAAAGGAGAGCCGCCTTTCCCTGCCTGCCCAGCCAGCCTCGCAGACGGGAGCTGCACTTACCTCAAGGGGACATGGTGGTCACCTCCAGCACCTGTGAAAGCTAAGGAAGGGTGGACCCAACAGCACCAAGTTGCACAGGTTGCCCTGGCTGCAGCTGGCTCTTGTCTGGACGTTTTGGAGACCACAGAGCTTTGCCTGAGAGCCAAGGGGCCCCGTGCCCAGGCTGCCTGGCAGCAGAGCTCCTCACCGAGCAGCCACAAGGCAACAGAGCTCTGGTCTCAGGGGCTCGCAGGCTGGCTCCAAGCATAGGCCAACGTAGCAAAACAGAAGCTTGGCCTCAAAAGACAACAAATGTATTCTTCAAATTAATCTCACACACGGATTTAAACCAGTGCTACAGGGCCATCTAACCACTAAAGTCAAAACAGTGAATATAATCCAGTAACTCCATTTGAAAGGTATTTACAAATGAGCTAAATAGTAATAAAATTAGAAACAAATTACACAAGAGCAAAGTGAAAAGCAACACCTACATTGATTACAAAGTAGAACCTGTTAGCATAATGCAACATAGTTAGTTGACTTTGCTCAGCCAGGGGCCCAGGCAGCAGACCCCTACAGGGATGGGAGCCAGGGTGCTGCCTCCCCCGTGAAGAAGAGGCACACTCTCCAGGGACACGTGCCCAGCTGTCACGCTGGTGCAACAGAAAGGCAGAAAAGATTGTGGAGGGCATCCTTCCCTCTTTCACTTTTAATTTCTAAAGAAAAAGTTTTAGAAAGGGTAAAAAGTGTTCAACCCTACACAGCACAGAATGAAAAATCATACATTTTACATTGAGGAGGGAGCATCTCAGCTAGTCACTCACCTCAACCCCACTGTCAAAAACAGCAAAAAATGCCAAATACATGGCCCTCTTTCAAAAATTACTTAACTCTATACTCCTACTGTCTCCTCTTTCCCTCCAGCCTATTTGTTCCAACGTGTCTGGTCCTTTTGGGATGAGGGCAGTTTCTCTAGCTTTGCCATGTCCCTCAAGGTCGTCTGTTTTGGCAACCTCTGTAGGAGAGCAGCGCTCTCCAGAGCCTCCGGGGGCAACACTCCTGATAGGTGAGAAGCGGTTGCCATGCAGGTGGTTGCCATTGAGGCACCTGCAAGAAGATAGCTTTTCCTCCCCTGGAGCCACACCCCCAGAGGTTTGGATGACTGAGAACCAGGGTGCGGGGAGAGCTCGGCCACCAGGCCTTCCTGTGCCTGCCCTGGGCAGCATCACAGAGACTCTGCCTGCCAGCACCCTGCTTCCCAGCCCCCATTCACCAAACCGCAGCCTCTCAGGCCAGGTGATGCAGGGGCCGAGCATAAGGCTTGCAGTCTACAACGAACTTCTCAGAAGGGCCCCTCAGTCTCTGCAGGAGAGTAACGTCACACACTGAACACGCCAGCAGAAGCTGGTGTTATTCCTCCTCTGGAAAAGAACCCAGAGTAGCATGGGTTCAGCCTGTGCCATGTCTAGAAGCTTTAGGTGCAGTCATTGACCTCAGTGCCAGAAAGAGAATGTGTCCAATTCACCAGAGATCGTCGGTCAATGTGAGAGCTCAGCAGAGGGGACACTAGGCAGCGTCCTCTCCCACTCAGCAGAGCAAGGCCAAGAACTACTGCTACTACTGCTCTGCTTCAGAAATTGGTCCCCAGTTCACATTCCCCAAACAAGATGCTAGCCAGTTAGACAGAAGGATCACAGTGATAACGGTGACAGGATTTCCACAAAAACGCACCGCAGCCTGAGCACCTGCGTGCCCTGAGTAGGCGTGGGGCCTGAGCGGCAGCAGCTCTCCTGCAGTGGCGCGTGTTCAACGCACACCTCTGCCTCTCAGCAGCCGGTCAGACCAACCGCATCCAAACCTTCCGAGGCAGCTGCTCTGAGACACCGACCCAGAGACCCACAGACCCAGTGGCAGCCGAAGCACACGAGCAACGCCGTGGGGCCTGGCCTTCGAACAGGCTTCCTTTCACATGCAGCATCTCCCTCAGCGCCTAGAAAGCGGCCCTGGAAGCAGCAGCCCATTGTAATTTACCCTAGGTCAGTAAAGGACAAGTGCTCAGAATGTTCCCTTTCTAGCAATCAGCACTATGCTGTCAGTTCACCCCTTCAAAATAAGCACAGGGCACCTCCAAGACCGGGTTACCTGCTGTGCCATGAGGGTCCAAGTCAAGTGATGACTTAGCCTGTGACCCAGACTGGGGGGTAGGGGCAGGGGAGACCAAGAGGGGATTTACCTCACGAGACCTGGCTCAGATAGCCAGAGATGATGCAACTGGGCTACTGCAACGGGAAGATGGACACACTAGCCCAGGGAGAGCCTAGAGTGGAAAGTTGACCCCTGAAAGCGGCTGCATATGGACTGACAGCAGTCACCTGTAGGTTACCATGGAGATAAGCCCTAAATGCATTAGGACCAGGGCTTTGATTTTTTCACTTCCTTACCTGGACCTACTGATGAATATGTACTTGGTGAAAAATACCTGCTTGATGACTGAATCAATGAGAGACTCAAAATTCCAAGGGACACAAGACAAACAGCTCAGTGAGGATTTTCTATCGGCATCCTCCTTGTCAGCATCTGTGACGTGAGGACTCCAACAGTGCAGGGGACACAGTCCCGCTTCAGCCACTCCTGTAAGCAGCTTCACCTACCAGTCTACTCTCAACTGAGAGACAGGGCCCACGAGGGCTACATCCTAGAGCCCTTTCAAGGACTGACCCTGGAAAGCAGGGCTGCTCACCGTCAGTGCTGCTGACCTTCTGCATGAGTCAGTTCCTCGTTGTGGGGCTGTCCTGGGCCCCTAGGATGTTGCACACCTCTGTACTCTACCCAGTGGATGCCAGCAACGCAGCTGTGGCATGACAACCAAAAGGCTCCCCACAACTGCTAGATGTTCTCTGGGGGCAAAGTCGCCTGGCTAACCACTGCTGTAAACAAAGGCACGATGCTTGGCATGCGACAAGGGCAGCGAAGAACAAGAGCTTTACTAGGCAGAGCTCTGTGTCACTCATGCACCTGTGAAACGGATCACAGAGTGGGCGCTATGAGTGCGACCATCGGCTCCCCGTGCCATCCTTCCAAACCAGGTCACTGACAAACCGAGCTGACCAAGGGTTCAGAGCTTTCAAAGGTGGGCAGCAGAGGGGGGGAACCACAAAAATTCAGCTTCCTAATCTTTAAACGGAAGAAGCTCAAGTCCTACAGACCAAGAAACACCCAGCATCCCAGGGCTGATGAAGACCGGTCCAAACTGAAGTCCGGGCTCCTGACTCCCAGTCCAGAGGAGCGCTCCTTCCCCACCTCTGGGAGCACCTGACCCCGTCCCGGCTGGAGACAGCACCCACGCCTGGCGTCTGCACCTGAGACACAGGCTGCCCTCTCACAAGGCTACCCCACCAGGACTGCCTGAGGACGTCAACACATACAGATAAAGGGCAAACCTAAGAGAGTTTTCAGAAAACACTCATTTGAAAGAATCCATACCGATGGCCCAATGGCACCTGCACCAGCACCTTCTTGCCTCTCCCCACCCAGGGTACAGCCTGCTGTCCCAGTGGTGGGGTTTGAGGCACAGCTAAGCCTTCTGACAGGGCTCTTCACCCACAGCAGGGCCTGGGTCAGGATGGGGAGGGCCGAGGGGCTGCACTGACGCTGACTGCATTAACTCATTGACACTACAGCAAGCTTGCTGCAGTGGTCACCCAAGGAACGTTATTTTTAGCATAAATACACTGTAAAATACAAACACAACAAAACAATGTAAAAACTGGCAATCCCTCGTGATTCTTCCCCAAGAACTATCTTCAAACTTACCGTTTTATTTAAGGTTTTTGTTAGATATATTAACACATGGTTTGTGTAAAAACAGGATCACATTAATGTACTGTTTCACCACCTGCTACACTCATTTTCATTAAAAATCCATCATGCTGTCTTCCCAAGTTTTACATACAAACTGACCGTTTAGCAACCGCCTAAAGAGGATGAACACAACTTAATACCCCCCCCCCCATAGTGCTTGCCCCACCCTTTCTTCGGTGATTACAAACACCGCTGAAAAGAGTATCTTCTGCCCGCGGGAGCCCATGGCTCCACAGGATCAAGCCTTAAGAGACGCAGTCACAGAATGAGGAGGGAGGCGTGTGTCTAGGCACATGGACCCCCAACAAGCTCCACAACCACCACGTACACCTGACCCTCACTCTTCATAACTAAAATGGTCGTGTTTATTTTTCCCCATCTGCAGGGAAATGTGATTTCAATGTCAATTCTTTGATCATCAATGAAAACTGAAAGCTTGCTTTGCTTACTGGCCATTTGACCCTCTTAACTCTAAAGACCAACCTAATCACAACCTCTGCCATTTCTCTGCCAAGGCATTTCAGCGCACAGTAGGACAAAGCCAAATCCACAGCTGGACTACTAACGAGAGAAACAAAGAACAGAAGAAACTACAAATTTCAGTGAAACTCAAGTTGTAAGCTAAAAAGAACATTGCTAAAGGGCACCCAGGCAAAAGTGGTAAAAGGCTATCAGCCCTGGCTAGTGTGGTTCCGTGGTCTGAGTGCCAGCCTGCGAACTGAAAGGTTGCTGGTTCGATTCCCAGTCAGGGCACACGCCTGGGTTGTAGGCTGGGTCCCCAGTTGGGGGCATGCAAGAGGCAACCTATCAGTGTATCTCATTCTTGTTCTCTTTCCCTGCCCCTCTCTAAAAATAAATAAATAAAATCTTCAAAATGCTCTAAAAAAAAAAAAAGAAAAGAAAAGAAAAGAAAAGGCTTTCAAAAAGGGCAGTTTTGTATCTCATGCCCTGGCCAAAGGCTGTGGTTTGTCTTGGTTTCAAAAGAGAAATAGAATCTCTGGACTGGGACACCTGTTAAGAGTGGAGGGTGGGAACCTTCCTCAAGACGGAGGAAGCAGGTTCTTCCAGAGTTACTGTTAAGATTGTAGCCCTCTCCCTCCCACTGCCCCTGCACACAGACAGCCAAGCGAGAGGCTGGAAGGTATTGAATATGTTCTGGATAATCCGAAGAGACCCACAGAAGCTGACAGGAGGTTTTCAGAAAACGGCCCTGCCAGGGGCTTCCAGAGCGAGGCACAGTGTGCAAGCCCAGGCATCGGCCAGAGGCCCCCTGACAAATGAGCAGGCAGGCGAACGTCACCTCACAGCCCAGAAAAGGCTGTTGTGAAAAGCAAAATCCCCACACAAACAGAAAGCAGTATGAAGGAAATAATGGCTTCAGGGAAAAGAAAACTTTAAAACTCGCTAATGTCCTCAGAGGAGATGCCAGATCCGTGAAACAAAAACAGGAGATTACAAAATAGGAATGGAGAGAACAAGAGAAAGCTCTTTGAAATAGAGTTAAAGTTGAGAATGTCTCCCAAATAGAAAATGGAACACCTAAGAAAATCTGAAGCTCTAAGACAGGGGTGTCAAACTCATTTTCATTTGGGGGCTAATCAGCCTCGCGGTTGCCTTCAAAGGGCCGAATGTAATTTTAGGACTGTATAAATGTCACTACTCCGTAACTAGGGGAAAGGAACTCGGCGCCACCGCCAGGTAAAAGAAAAACAAGGTGCCGGCTGGACTAAACAAGGTGGAGGGCCGGATTTGGCCCGTGGGCCTTGTGTTTGCCGGCTGTGCTCTAAGAGCTCCACTCTAGAACAAGAAAGTGAATGGGAAAAAATCAAAGCAGTAAATCAGGAAAAATGCCCAGCTTTGAAGAACAAGTTTCCAAATAACCCCAAGTGTGGGCAAAACATTAGATAAAAACAAATTCCAAGGGACATCAGTACACTGAGTATTTCCAATTTTACAGAAAGAAAATCCTTGAAGCTACAAAGGAAACGGTCACACAGAAAGGCTTCAGCACTAACACTGGCAGGTGGGGGACCGAGAAGCACAACGGGGCCTACACTCTCATTCAGTGACAAGGGGAGTGAAGAACTTTCAAGCACGCAGGGTCTCAAAACTTCCCCTCCCATGCATCTTTTCTGAGACAACACCTTGAGGAACTGCTCCATCAAAATGAGAGGGGGAAACATCAAGATAAAGAAAGAAAAACATGGTTCCAGGAAACTGGGGACCCAACACAAAAGGGGCGGTGAGAGCTTCAGGGAGACTCCGGCAGGCTGGAGGCCTGGGACAGGTTTATTCACGATGAGATGATCAATACACAGAATTCCTTTCGATAAAAAGGTTAATTTCTTAAAAAGATTTAGACAAATTGGTGAATGTGGCGTCAAATTTTAGTGATTAATATACAAACAAACAAGACTCAGAAGAGCTTCATGGAAACAAAAACTCATCCAGCAAAGGACGAACGACCCATGAATGACACCGTGTGGCCAATCCAAGTGCTGGACACTGAGCTGACCAAATTAAAGATGCGCCTGCTCCGGGCAGCCAGGTACGTGTCTGCACAGCAAAGGCAGAGGCGAAAGAACACTCGGTTCACATCTGCTCTCAGAGTCGAGTGGAGAGAACGTGCGAAACAGGAGGGACGAGCCATAAGTGAGCAAGTCAGACGGACACACGGGGTCAGAGGGGGCAGCAAAGACCAGGGGAGTCAGCTACGAGCGAACACGGGTGCTCTGCAGGGCAAGAAACATGACTGCGGGAAGGAGACTGTTTTTCCTCACAAGCCTCTCTAGATGTGACCTCTTAAAAATGACAGGAAGATACATACTTGATTTGAAATAAAACTAATCTTTAATTTTTAAATTCATGTGAATGCCAGTAAGAAGCAGTAAGGGAGAGTAAACACAGTCAATGTATTGTTACCAAATCAACAGCAAGCATCGAGAGGACTAACACCGCGCGGTGTCTGGAAAGTGTCTGGCTCCTCTTTACGGTCTCCAAGGAGCGTCAGAGTGACTGGTACAATAGCAGCCCACCAGGGCTGTCACTTCCAAGACGCCTGATTCGAGAAGGAGAGAAAATTTCGCTTAGCTCAGAACAACTTGTATGATCCATTTTTGAAGTGTATATACACAGGAAGAGTTTAATTCTTATGTTGGTTTTCAAATGTTGAATGCTGTGGTGTTTCTATAATTTAAAGGAAAAGGCATTCCGACACACTGATGTTCTCAGCTGCTTTTCTACTTGGTTAAAAACTGTTACAACATGCATCTTGGACTTTTTGTTGCCTAACTCAGCAACTGAGAACTCAGCTGTATACTGTTTCTTCCAGGAGCTTGGTTATTTCTTAACAGAAAAGGGAAAAGCCTTCCTATGTACGGTCACTGGCCCCATGCGAGGCATGCGTGCTGAAGGGGTGATACCAAACACAGGGTGGGGCAAAAGTAAGCTTCCAGTTGTTCATATGGAAAATAATACAATCAATAAATGATAATACAAGAATAAACCCCACGCTTCACAAATTCACAACTGTAAACCTACTTCTTCCCCACCCTGTAAAATTGTCCCTCAGTACTTCAAACAGTGTGTTCTCTGCTCAAGCCCTTTTGATAAGTGAATACGTTTCAGTTCAGGGAAGCATTAATGGAGAATCCAACTGATCCACTTGGGACTAAAGGACACGAGTCACCCTGGCGGGCAGTGTGATCACCTGAAACCCTGCAGGTCTTACTGAAGGGCACCACGTCCTCCCCCACCTGCTCTCAGCAAGCTTGCCACCCTTTGAGGGGTTGAAATGCACCAAGGTCTCCAGCTTTTGCCAAGACACACCCAGCTTCAGCAGCCACACGGCCCCTTTGCATCATCTGGTCTTCCTGCCTGGGACTCCCCATCCTGCCAACTCCACTTGGAAAAGCTCTTATCCATCCTCTAAACCCCAGTTCAAGAAACACGTTTTACCTCTGCCTGGTGCGGCTCAGTGGATTGAGTGTGGGCCTGTGAACCAAAGGGTTGCTGGTTCTATTCCCAGTCAGGGCACATATCTGGGCTGCAGGCCAGGTCCCCAGCAGGGGGCGCACCAGAGACAACCACACATTGACATTTCTCTCCCTCTCCTTCCCTTCCCCTCTAAAAACAAAAAGATTAAAAAAATAATAAAAAGGAAAGAAACACATGCTTTGTGAAGACTTTCCAACAGGTAATCCTGCCTCCTCCTGCCTCTGTCCACATGTAGCCCTATCTCCACTACTGCACTTGGACCACTGAAAAAAGTTATTCTTTTACCAGTAAATCCTCCAGAGTAGACCATAAACTGCTCAAGGGGAAAAAGTCTACGTCCTCTTTATCTTTGCCCCCCCAGACTCCTCAACAGTACATGGCACACAGCAGTTCACAATCAATGTTTTCTGCATTGAACTGTTGAAGAAATGAGTTATGAGGCTGGAGCAGGACCATCGAAAGCCCCAAACAGCAAAACTAAAGGAAAAAAACACTTGACTATTCACGAAGAAGTTCTCCCGTCTGGCAGCTGAGAAGTAGCTTGGCCCACGGGAGAGGGCGCTGCGCCGGGGTCCCGCGGGGCCCGGAGGTGCTGTGCAGTGCGGCCCAGTGGTCTCAGGAATGTTCTCATGCTCCCTGCACGTGTTCGCAGGTGGCGGTAACTGCATCAGAGAGGGGTTGAGCCCCCAACAGTGCGCGGTACACAGCTGAACTACCGACAGCTGCAGGGAAGCTCGGTCCTCGCTGGGGGTTACTCAACTGGCTCTCAAATGTTCCCCCTCAAGGCTTGAGGGGGTACGCTGGGCTTTCTCCAAGCCTGAAACCTATGCAAGGTTGCAGTTTCAGACCCAGAGAACTGGAAGGCACCTGACAAAAGCCCCTGCAAACCACATACCTTCTCAACGGAACACTGCTTCCAAACATCCTATAACATTAACCGTACTTAATGAGTGGAGCGTGGGAGTTCATGGAGTGTTCAAAATGATCAGCTATAAGCCTCCTTTTACATAATTCCAGGTTTGCTCCCACACATGACCGTTAATCAGCTGCCTCCGACGAATCCTGACTGTAACACCCTCTCTTAACAGGGCTCTAAGAAAGTTACCTGCCAAGAACACGAGTGTTCTTAAGCAGACCCCGAACACAGGCGAAGTCACTGCCTGAGGGCTGAGGACGGCCAGGGGACGGTGGGCCCAGAACAAAACCCAAAGCAAAGGGCCAGTCATCCTTCATACTGGTGTCTCATTTGACCGGCAGCGTTGTTTAACAAAAGCACATGGTCGACTTTTCCGTTGGTTTTACGTAGTATTCGAAGTCCATGCACACTCTGGCCCTCCGGTTTTCTAAGGCGCGTCAGAGAGGATATATGGCAGCTGGCCCTGAGCACCTAACCACTTCCCAAAAACCGCCCTCCGTATCCGCTAGTGTCAGAAACAGCTTCAGGTTCCCAACAAACACGATGCCATCGCCTGTCAAAGACTCGAGACTGCGTTCACTTCCAGTCGGGAGTGAGCTACAAAGGCTTCCTGTGCGCGGGCGTGTGCACCCAGCCTGGAGGAGAGAGTCGGACGGCCGCCGGGCCTGCAGGCCGCGGGGAGGGAGGAAGGACACCCCGGGCGGGGCAGGGGGCAGCGCTGCTCCCTTCCCGGCCGGGGCCGGCACGTTGCCCTCCAGTCCCCGAGGCGTGCGGCCGCAGTGGGTTGGGGATGCCCCCTCCAGATCTCACCTCGCGACCCAGACTACAAGAGAGCGAGGGGCCGCACCGCCCCGCCCTACCCCCGAGCGCAGGCCCCAGCCCCGGGCGCACGAACGCCACGTCTCCGGGGACCGGCGCCCGACTCTATGGTCCGCGAACAGGCCCTCCGACC